>NW_026719586.1:0-11512 GCF_029784015.1 Lycium ferocissimum
TGCATTTATTTTTCGTATTTGGTTTTGACTATGATCTTGGTTACTATATTTCATGCTTTGCATACTCGCACATATTCGCATCGACCCCCTTTCTTCGGGGCCGCGTTTCATGCCGCGTTGTGCATACCTATTTGGATGATCCACCGACTTAGATTCCGTTCGGGACTTGGAGCGCTCCCTTGTTCGGAGCCTATACTTGATCCAGCCTTGTTATTGCATACATGTATATGTTATTCACGGCACGGCGGGGCCCCGTCCCGTCATATGATTCGTTAGTATTCTTAGGTCCGTAGACATATATGTGTGGGTTATGGGTATTCATTGTTCAGTCGTGTCTGTGTGATTTATGATTGGGACGTCCCCCTATGCTATGATAGCCTTATTGGCTTATATGTGATACTATTTAATGGAAGTTATGACAGCGATATGTATATGTATATTTGTGACAGCTTTGGGGCGACGTTCCACTTTTCTGTAAATATATGTTATTTGTACCGATATAAGTTATTCGTACGCCATTTCTGATTAATGGGTGTGTACGGGTGCCCAGGTCGGGCACTAGTCGCGGCCTACGGGGTTGGGTCGTGACACAACCCACTGCGGCATAACATGAAGCTAACCAATCCATACCCATGATTACATCAAAGTCTACCATTTCAAATTCTGCTAAGTCGGCTATGGTTCTGCGGTGATAGGCAAAACTGGGCAACCCCTATAAATACGTCTAGCTATATTGACACTCCAAATGGAGCGAACATCTCAAAAAGTTCATGCAACTTTTCTTGTTCTATCCCAAATTTCTTAGCAATAAATGGGGTTACATAAGATAAGGTGGATCTTAGGTCAATAAGGGCATAAACATCAAAGTTGAAAACTTGTAATGTACCTGTGACAACATCTACACATGCCTCTATATCCTGGCGACCTGCTAAAGCATACAAGCGATTTTGACCTCCACCTGCATTGCATGACTTAGCTGCACCATGCCCTGACGGGCTTGAGAATTTAGAGGAGCTGCAGAATTTGTGGATTGAGCCACATTACCTGTCACGACCCAATTTCACCAAGTCATGAGGGCACCTACCGTTCCCACCTCGGTAGGCGAACCCTAAACCCAACATTTCATAAACATGTAAATATATAATGAATAAGCTGAAGAAAATAGGATAACGGAAGTCTCATGGTAGTACTATAAGAAGCGAAAACAATAGAAATACACCCTGGTATTTGGTCTGGTCATACAAGAGCATTTAACTAAATACTATAAGTCTGAATAATAAAAATACATCAATAGCCTCAAGACATATGTCTTAGAACAGAAATAAAGACATAGTAGATGGAGGAGTCTTCGGGCAGCGAACGTCCTCATACTTACCCTGAAAGAGTTGAATCAGCAAATCCTCAAAGAGTCAGCCATGAGGAGTAGAAGTCAATCCCACCTGATGCTCTACATTCATAAAAGAATGCATTAAGTGCAGGACAGTACAAACAACAAATACTGGTAGGTATCATAGGCCTACTAAGACTAGCTAACGTATATAAAGATAACGAAGCAAGCTAAACATATAAACCAACAACTACAAGTTAACAATAAGCCATATCCACGGTACAAGTCATCACCTATGTTGTACATCACAGTAGTATCACGATAATCAATAGAAATCAAGATACAATGCAATGCAATAATGTATGTATGATGAATGCATTGCATATGTAGCTTTGTACAACATGTTCCGGACGGAATGACTCCATGTCTCGGTGATCATAACCCTTGGGGGACCCACGAAGTCCATGTACCATTCGCTTCGAAATATGACCTCGGATCACCAGCGCACTCTCACGATCCCAGCAAAGACCTGGGGAATTGAACACTCCATCGTTCCTACAAGAAACCTCAGGCAACAAACACTCATCTCACTTTTACGCACTCTGAAAGAAATCTCGGAGGGTACACTCTCTCACATATCATCATCAGCACGTAAGCATGTATATGTCATTGTATCATGGAAATGCATATGAATGTGATGAAATGTGACATCAACAACCAATTCTATTTGAAACAGTACCACACATGGCACCCAAGTAGTATCAATAATAAGGCTGCACAATAAGCCACAATGGAATCACAATTCTCAATAATACCTCTCAGGCACACAGGTAATATCAATGATAAGGCTACACAATAAGCCACAATGGAATCACTATTCTCATCTCAATATCAATCAAGTAAATTATAATGATATCGTAGCCATGATGTATCCCTATTCACAATTACCACGGTATCAATAACTCAACGATGTCGACAAGTAATTGATCAGATAAGTCAACGACACAACGGGCTTGCTAGCCCCCAAATCATACAACAAGGCCCAACCTAAGATAATATCCAGCCCAACTTCATACCCGAAGGCTTACATGCATTTTCCAACAATATCATCCAAACATACGCTTCGCTAATCGAAGTCTCACCATAAGGTAAACCATAACCTACCTGGAAGGCCAAACCGCAAGTCTCCCACAATCACACCTTGGTATTCCCTTTTCTTTGAGCCTCAAGATAATGAAAGTCTAAGTATATTTGAATCATGAAATTAGAATCAAGAAGAACATCATTCAAACCCTACTTCTATTCAAGACCCGAATCCCCAAACTATGTAATAGGGGTTTATGAACTAGGAGGGTGAAATCAGGAATCTAAAGGTCTCAACATGAAATTAAATCTCTAGGTGATCAGCTCCCATCAATATCAAGCTAGAAGAACCAATAATTTACTCAAATTCAGATTCTAGGCAAAACCCGCCAATTTGGGTATAAGCCCTAACCTCCAATCCCATAATTTAGCCACTAATCAGGAAGTAATCATGTAATTATAGGTTCTAGTCATCAATTCCATGCTTAATGAAGCTAACCCAAACAATAAATCAAGGTTTAGAAGCCTAGAAAAAAGAACTCATGGAACCCTCTTTTAATCATCAAATATTTAATGAACTATCATGATAAAGGAATTCTAAGGTGATTAAGAATAATGGAATAGTAAAGGAAATAGAAGAACTTACCACCAAGAGGTTCCCCCAAAAATCACCTTGAAAGGCTCTCAAAAACTCTAAAGTCGAAATAATAAAGAATGAGAAACTTAGGGCTTTTAATGCTCAGTTAATGAAATAATCAGCCCGATACCGTCTGTGTAACAACTGGACCGCTGTGACGGTCCCACCTCGATGATCTCTCAGATCGCTATAGCAATCAGCTAACATAACACTAAGCTACCGTGGCGGCAATCCCACCGCTATAGCGGTGCTGCTGATGCGGTACTGGTGCTGCCATAGTGGGCAACAGAACCTGAATACCTAAATAATCACAATTTCAATCCCGAAATCCCGACTATCACCCAAGTCCATCTGCTCAGATACCAAACACGTAAACACACATAAAGATTCGCTACGAACGCACTCGTGGCCTCAAAATTCCAAACAGAGGTCTCGTTGACCGATTCAACCCCCGATACCTCAATATCAACTTCCTAACCCTATGTCCCAAAATGCACCCGAGTGCATTGGGAACCGAACCGAATATACACATAACTTCTAAAAGACCATCCAGACTTCTCGAAATTGACAAATTTCTGAAAAAGGTTCGTTTACCCAAAATTCAACTATGAGCCAAATGATTTTCATTTAAAAGCTAAATTTTCCAAAAGTCAAATCAAAACTCAATCCAATGCCTAAGGAATCGTGCCACCTGTCCCTGTTACATCTTGGAAATTTCGTATCGTTAGCATTATGAGTAGATTAACGCAAGCCGAAAGTGGATATGAGGTACTTATAAGGTTAAGGAGGATATTTGATACCTTTAAGTGCGTACCCTAAGGTTTTTGAGTCATATGAATTGGTGGAAGTAAGCTCGTCAAAGGAATTGGAATTTAAGTCATGTTTTGGGAAGATTTCGTATCATTTGAGTTATACGTTGTTTAGTAAGGCCATGAGGGGGAACTACATGTCCCCTTAGATGGTTAATGAAGCTTTACATAAGTACCAAGAAGGTTCCATAAGGATTGGAGGTTAAACGAATCGAAAAGAACACATTTCCGCAAAGTTAGGAAAATTGGGCAATGTATGGTCGCACACTCGGTGTGCTGAGCCTCATATTGGCCCCCAACTTGCCAAATTGGCTGGCCTCACTGCCCAATATCCTCCCTTGTGTGAGGAGGGGAGATGCGGTCACACACTCAAGCGGGGGGGGGGAGGGGCATTTTTAAAGCCTCTTTAAGTTCCAAAAGATCTGATTTCTTATATCCACCTCCCACACTCTTCTCTCCACATTATTAGAGGGTTCTTGAGAGTTATTTAAGGTTCCATATAATCAAGAGAGAAGATCAACATCAGAACCCAAACAGAATCCATGGAAGGTGATTGTTCTCGTTTCTCTTCAAAGTTGTGATAAACTTGGTCTTGACATGAGTTGGGGAAGGTGAAGTTCTTCTATAATAAGGTATGATATTCCTATCATTTACATGATTGAGTTGATATAAAGGTTTAGTAACTCTTGGAAAGGAAAATAATTAAATTGGAGAAGTTATAAAGTGTTGAAGTGAAGAAGATGACTATGAGATGAAATTGAGAAAGGGATTTCGGATAAATTTGAGATTGAATTGAATGTAACTTCTTGAATATGGTATTGTAAACGTTATTATTGTTGTTTGGTAGTTGATTTGTGATTTGGTAGAAGTTGACAAAATAGGGGAAATGCTGCCCAAATTTCATTAGTTCGTTAATTGCACTAGTTTGAACTTCGAAGTATTTTCAAGACTTAACCTTGGTATGAATCCTCTTGAATGTAGATTTTTTCAGACTTTTGAGAAGAACGTTAAGCAGTTAAGAAGATGTAAAGGTATGTAAGGCTAATCCTTCTTTCTAAAGGCATGGTCTCCTTATTGTGATCCTGTACGTGATATCCACAATATTCCTATTCCTATAAATGCTATAAGCTCACAATTCTCGAGATTCTCATGATATCATTGAAAATGTTCTTTGTGATGATAATGATAACGATTATGATGATGAGTTCAATTCTAGAGATGTCATCTAAGATATTCACGATGTTCTATTCCTAGAAATGCTAGAAGTCCATGACTTTCAATATTCTTGAGATACTTTTGGTAAAAGCTCTTCATAGTGATGATGATAATGATGATGATGATGATGGTGATTCCATAATAGAATTCAGGGGTTTACCGACTTTATGTCACCCTGATTGTGTTGTAATGTTTCTCCTGGATACTTATGTAGGCCATATATGTATTTAGCTATGTTGTGACACCGTGCTTATATGGCTGGGTATGATATCTATTACGCGCACACCACTACAGTTGGGTATGGACAACCTTGTTATGGTGGGGTATGAATGACACTGAACCTACATATACATGTATGGAATGTTTTCTTTAGTGAAAGGTTGATTAAGCATGATGAACGTCTTAATAGGTGTTATGAGGTATAAATGATTCATTTATATTATGCTATTCTTCATGCTCTTATCATGTTACTATTCATGCCTTACATACTCAGTACATTGTTCGTACTGATATTCTTTTGTTTGTGGAAGCTGCGTTCATGCCCGCAAGTAGACAGGGAGATAGACCAGACCTTTAGGCTACTTCATCAGTGATTACATAGAGGTGTTCTATTTATCTGGAGCTGCAATAGTTGGTATTATTCTTTTGGTGTACATATATGGGCATGGCGGGGTCCTGTCCCATCTTTATGATTTTACATATTCTTCGTAGAGGCTTGTAGACAGATGTGTATAACTAGATATCTTTCAGCCTTATCGACTCATATTTTGTATAGCATTTGATAGCCTTATCGGCTTGTGTACACATGGGCATAGTTGATGATGTTTATATTAAATGATGGCTTAGTCCGATGGAATTTGTGTTATTGATGCATCATGAGTATGAGTTAGCCATGTGGCTCACCAACAGATGATTATGAAAGTATGAAAGGAGGTGCTCAGTTTTTTAGCTCGGGGTGCCCGTCATGGCCCTTCGGTTGGGTCGTGACAGTCCCTGCAGGTCAAAATGGTACTAATAAGGCTCGGAGACTGGTTAACGGGGCAAAGTGGTCACAAATGCAATAACGACCAAACAGGTCGTTACTTCAGATACCTATTAAACAACCACTTGTCCTCCGGCGACGAGGAAGAGAACGGGGAAAGATACCTGAGCCCGCAACAACTAAGGATATCTCGAACATATATCGGGCTTCTCCTAATAGGAAAGATTCTCATCGAACAAAAATTAATCCCGCCCGAATGATACAGGAACTATCAGAATGGCTCTTCTTCAACATAGAAGCATGGAAGACCGGATGAACACTTGGTGAAAAACTAACTCATTACACACAGGATCAATATAACAGATAGTGTCAAACAGGCCAATACACCTCAGGCTCACTTGCCCTCCTTCCCACATCGCATGACACCTTTGTTGGGTGTAACATTTAGAAAAACCTAATCGCTTACTTTAACAGTCACAACTCTAAACTTAGCTCAAGCTCCAATTTTCTTATCTCCGTATTCAAATTTCCCTCGCAATTGATCCCCGAATAAAATAGCCATTTTTTTTCGGAACACTCTAATTCGACATAGACATGCCTCTGAAGTGATCAATAGGTCTCGCATACATCCGTCGAAACAGCACAAACCTTTAGACATAAACACAATCATAACCCACTTTGTACTGGTAGAATATTCTAATTCCGCAAACCTTGTCGTCACCCTTCGCGGTTGTTCATAGAACCACGATTTCTTAGAAACATATGAATACACACCACAAGCCCAAAACCATGACTTACTGTCGCTAGAAATGAACCCCTCCTCCACTCGAGAATTCGACACAATCCTATCAAAACTGATCTTACTCACAGCCAACATGGCTAGTTCCAAGTCCTTTTAACCCTCAAATCACAATACAGGAACATACCACTGAATACCTTACCAAACCAAGTCCGTAGAAAGCAATTGGATCACTCTAAAGACATATCGCAGCCATTGCACCTACTCAATCATTACCAAGCCCATTGTAACCATATACTACCCGATTAACTGTTATTAGTAATAAAATCTTCGAATTCACTTGCAAGCCCTAATAAAACTCGGTAAACCTATCATATGTCACATCTGAACCGCAACTCATCGAATCATTACAGGTGATTTCCTGGAAGCTCATAGATCCTCTTGGGAAGATAACATAGTCCAACAAGCTTAACTCGAACAATTTTGACCCTGAATGAATGCACCACCCTTGCATACCACAAATAGTCACTTGAACTGACTTTAAATTTCCCAAACCAATCACAGTCTTATCACACATTTGTGGCGGCCAATTCCAATCTTTTCCTCACGCATAATCAGTCATGTCTGTCGCTCTCGACTCCAAAAGCTGAGTTGTACCCAAGTTGTCAACTTAATACCGAAGAACTATACCTTATGATTTCAATATTCATGTTTCTCAACCTTTACCCGATACGCAAATCCGATACAACCCTAAACCTTTCGATGCAAAACCTGTAGCCTCATATAATACCCCTTTAACCATAGAATATCCCATTGTAACACCTCGATATGCCCATAATAATTCCAAAAGTATCAACTCTTACAACTACCGCCCTAAGCATCACACAATTACTCCCAAGTCCTTAATATCCAAAGTGCTCACCCAAACAATCTAGTCAAAATTACTGGCAACATAGTACACTACCATGAACATGGTCACATCTCAAAAATATAAATCTAGCCTTCACATAATAGGAATTCCACAAATCTTTTCTCTTAAGGCATGCTAACTTATCCACTGTGGAATGTTACGAAACTTATCCCTTTGGTGTACCACCAAGCCACTTCTTATAAACCTCAACATATCGGTTCACTGAGATATGCTTCTCACTAGTCGCTGATCAAGAACCTCACGGAACTCTGTCATATCACATAGTCCATTCCTGTAGATTTCCTTCTTAAGCTCACGCAACAATCACTTCTCATATGAATATGCAACACAATGACGCCCCAATCTAAATAGACTCAAGTAATCCCAAGATGTACCTGACTCTTGCTGACTGTCGATCAACTATACCTTTTATTAACTCGTCAGTTCCCTAATTTCTGATCAATTCACAATCATCAATACCGTAATCAATCCTTGAATCCACTCAATCGAACACCACATAATCATAAGTCTCGAACACTAGCTGAATCACACAAGCCATACACTCTATTCATCATAGTTTTCCCTTAACTTACTCAAATCCAAACTGAAATCTCTCTAAATCCAGCGTATCACATAAACAGTCTTACTAATATCCTCATGTATCTTCACCGGAGTATCCTTGCTCAAATTGCCTAACCCAATTTTTGAATTTTATTCCGAACTTAACTCAGTTAACCCCTCATTGATCTACCATTTCAAGTACCCGTGTTTACAAACCCCTTACTCAAATCCTCAACATTACTAGTCCTCAAAGAATCACCTCTTACCTCAATTATCAAATCTGAACACCTCTAACCACTCGCACGCCAATCCTTTTTATTCAATCACATAAGCCGAGTAATAACACCATTAGTAGCGGGATCTAGTAAAATATGCATAATGAAAACAAGGTTCCCAACCTTAGTCCACCACTGACCTCTATCAGTCTATGACATAACCGAACATACAACTCATCCATAAACTCTCAAGCCCACTCTACACTGTCTAATCGCAACTACGCTCTCACATCACTAACTCTTGCTTCAATGATTTCCTTTCTGCCCATAACCTCGAAGACACCAATCAACTTCATTGGTCACACCCCTTACTATACGTCATGATATAATGTTCCCGTAATCCAAACACGACTCAAGTATCCATATTACCTCACCTCAAATCTTACGAACCTTAATCCCCTGAACCCGATAGCAAGATGCCTCATCGTAATCCTTTAGTTCCCATATTTCATTTCAAATCTCTTTATTAGCATCAACCAAAAAACACTCAAATCCACTTGATCCTCTAAACTCATCATCCATCTTAACCAAACGAATGACCAAAAAAATATCTATATTTATCCTCAAACCTAAGTGAAACAACCAGTAACTCCTTAAGTCATTAACTCATCGCACTCGCCAATAATTGAAGTCATTTTTAATTGATTACTAGCTCCTCAAAGGTCTACAACCCAATTAAATTTCCCAATGCACGATGTGCCCATAGCATTTACTTAATTACTGAGTAGCCCTTTAACATCAATGAGCTTATATCAAGAATGACCTTTAGTACCATATTCTCGAGATATCACGTGAACCTGCAAGTACGACTTGTTATATCCCGTGAGTTCGCACATTCGGATAGTTTGAAATCGTTGCGACGAGACAAGGGCAATGCTACATATTGATCTTGTTAAACTTATATGGAGTTGGATGAAAGTATTAATGCGGAAATATTAAGAAAGGTTAGGGGTAAAAGTGGAAAATCACAAAATAGCTTGTGGAAATATCGAGAAGGGGCTAAGGGCAAAATTGGAATTTGGAGAAATGGGGACTTAAGAGGAATTTTGGAAAGATGAAAATTCAAGAAAAATTCATGAAATCATCCATGAAGTCATGTGGGTCCCACACATGGTTTGGCACAATTTAATTAGTCCAACCCATGGACACTTGTGTTATATCCCGCATTTTGCACGATCGGACAATTCAAGGTAATTGCGGGGGAATGACAAACAAGGTCTTACTTTTGTTTTGTTAAGCATATGAGTTGCTTATGAAAGATTTGGAAGTGAAATTAATGAGGAAGGTCAAGGGCATAAAGGGGAAATTTGCAATACGACCCGTGGAAATATGGAGAAAGATGAAGGGCAAATTTGGAAGTTGGGAAAAATATTTCATGAATTACAATAACTAGCCAAGTATAATTGGGCTTGAAATTTTCAAGAAAACAAAGAGAGGCCCAACCGGCCAAAGCCATGGCCCAAGTCCATGTTGACTTAAAATTCAAGGAATTAAAAAAGACCAAGTCTTCTACATGTCCACATAATATTCAAAGTTTCAAGAAAATTGAAGAACAAGAAAGAGGAGAAAAAGTTGAAGGCCATTGGCCAAGTGGAAAATTCAAGAGAAAGATTACAAAATTTCTCCAAAAATTATTTCCTACTAAGTAAAGGGTCCCTAGCAAGGTGGGTGGTTTTGGAGCAAGAGGAACATCTATTTCTATAAGTTGGAATCTCTACTGCCGAAGAATTGAAGAAAAGGTGAGGTTTGACTCTTCTTGCATGTTATGGATGATTTTGCATGTGTAGTGTGTAAGAAAATGGGTGAAATTCATGGAAGAGAGAAAAAAAAGTGGTGTGGCCGTGACCCTTAGGGGCAATCCGTGTGTGTGTGTATGTGTTGTGTGTTATGTTGTGTTATGTTGTGTGTTGGTTAGTGTTGCTAAGTGTAGAAACTATGGAAATTCATGAAAAATATGTGTATGGAGTGGGCTTGGCGAAATGGTATGGACCATGATAGGGTGTTGTATGAACTAACTTTATTTAACATTGTATTTGTTGTTATGGTAAGTTCTATAATGTAAAGCAAGGATTTAATGGTTAAGAAGTGAAGTTGTGTTGGTTGTGGTTATGCAAAGTAGTAGTTGACTGCATATATACATGTAGGAATCATGTTTTAGTTATTTTATCTAGTGTTTAGTTGTTGTTACGTTGTGGGCTGTATGTTGTTAATGAGTGTCTAGGAACCTTAATGAAGTTGTAGTGATGGAGACTTGTGTTAAGTTATATGAATGGAATGTAATGTTCTTGTATGCATGAAAGACAATATGGTTAGTATGGTGTTGTTGGAATGTAGATTATGAGGTTGTTATTATTTTCATTGAAGTTGGAAAGTTTTTGAAAGAAGTAGTAAATTGATTGAGTATGGAATTGTTAGTATTGTTGTTGGAATTATGGTTAATAGTTTGGCCGGGTTTGAATTCCCATCGTGATTGATGAGAAATTTGGCTATATGGAATGTTGAGGATGGTATATTTACAAAGGAAGTGCCGAAATTTCGGTAGCCAAGTGTTTCCTTAAGACTCTAACTCTACGAACCCTAATAAGAGTTTTGGTAAATATGACCAATTTGCAGATTTTGACGAGATAGCGACGTGAATTCGGAATAGCTAAAGAAGCGGAAAGAGGTATGTAAGGTTTCCCCTTCCTTTCTTGGCATGTCTTAGACGTATAGGCTTGATTTCGCGCCTCGGGGACTTTCCTAACTCTAGAAATCCGTGATTGAAAATAGTTACTATTCATTCAGTAAGATTGAACTAAAAAGTGCATGAATTGCGACAGAAAGGTCCAAATATCCTAGAACTTGCAAGGATAAGACCCGATTACCCTAAGACCTTCCTGAGTAACGTCATGACACGTAACATATGTAGATAATATACTTTGCTATAAAAATGAAAGTACGAGAATATTAAGCCGTTTCGGATAACCTAATTCTA
>NW_026719587.1:0-10744 GCF_029784015.1 Lycium ferocissimum
TAAGACAATTGCGGGAAGTTAAGGGCAAGACCATCTTCAAAAAAATGATTTTAATGTACGAGTTGTCGTGAATATTATTTATGACTATTATTGTATGGAATTATTGTGAGAGGCTAAGGATGAAACGAGAAATTCGTAAAGTGGGCCGTGGAAATAATGCGGAAGGCCAGGGGCAAAATGGTAATATTGAGAAAAGTCAAGGGGCAAAACGGGAAATTTTACATAGGGTTCATGAAAGTTCCCAAAGGAGGCCATATTGGCCATGTGATAAAAAAGAAAAAGAAAAGAATGAAAAAAAAAAGATGACAAAATAAGTCATCTTTCCATGGAAATTTAAAGAAAAATCTAGAAAAGTAATGGCATGTGCCCCTCACATGCTTGGACATATATATATATATATATAGAGAGATTCATCTTCCAATTCAAGAACAAGAACAAAAAAAAAAAACAAGAAGAGCAACAAAAAGGGGCTAGGTTCGGCCAAGGAGGAGGAAAAGAAGACCAAGAAATTTTGCTCCAAAAATTTGGTTCTTCATGTGTTTCTACTAATTCAAGGATGCTCTTCAACATGGTATAGTTGTTGAAGCAAGAATCTCTCTCTTTGTTGCGAGTTGACAACTTAGCCAAGTTGAGGAATTGTGAAGAGAAGGTAAGAATTCAATCTTCTTTTATGTATTATGGATGCTTGTGGATGTTGTAGTGTGGAGACATGAATGAAAATCATGAAAATAATGTGTGTTGTAGGTGTGGTTGTGTGGTGGTGTTGGCCGTGTGTGTGTGTTGTTGTATGAAAGAATGAGGAATTAATTTTATGTAGTAAGTTGGTTGTTGTTGTAATGTATGGGAAAAGATGGAAAAATTCATGAAATATGTTGTTGTTGTGGTGTGGCTTGACAAGCCATGATAATTTAATTCTATTTGATATTTTAATTGTTGCTATCATGGATTCTATGGTGAAAAATGCAAGTTTGATGGTTTGGAATGAAGTTGTAATTGTTATTGGAATGTTGAAGAAGTAATGTGACATTAGCTTAAATTCTTACATTGCATGAATGATGTTGATAATGAGTGGTTGTTGATATGATTTATGAATCTAGAACAAGAAAAATGTGTGATTACATCTTTGTTGAAAATTTTGGGTACCATTGAATCATTGTGAATATTGTAAGCATTGTTGGAATATGTATTATAAGATTATTATTGTTTTCATTGGAGTTGGAAGGTTTTGAAGGAAGTAGTATATTCATTGAGTTATTATAACGTAGCTTGGATTGAATGTGGAAATTGTTAGCATGGTTGTGGACTTTATGTTGATAGTTTGGCCGGGTTGTATTCCCGGAATTGTTGTTGTTTGAAATTGGCCAAGTTGAACTTGGTGGTATGGTGTATTTACAGGGGAAGTGCTGCCGGAATTTCGGTAGCCAAGTGCCGTTTTAAGAACCCAATTCTAAATGCACTAATCAACGTTTGGTAAACATGACCAAATTGTAGATTTTGGCGGATTTGCAACTTGGATTTGGGACAGCAGAAGGAGCGAAAAGAGGTATGTAAGACTTCACTTTCCTTCTTCGGCATGTCTTAGACGTGGTAGGCTTGAACACGGGCCTCGGGGATAATTCCTTTCCTAGGAAAACCGAGATTGAAATTAGTTACTATTCATTCAGTGACATTGAACTAGAAGTTGTGTGGAATCTTTGAAAAAGCTTCCTAAACACCTAGAACTTGCATGAACAACACCCGACTATCCTAAACTCTCATAAGTGATGTTATGAAATGTATTATACGTAAAGCATGTACACCACCTCATTTGATCCGAGGTGGGCCCACTGTTCCCGAATTCCCTCTTATTGTTCCATTAGGCTTGTT
This sequence comes from Lycium ferocissimum, assembly GCF_029784015.1. Lineage (NCBI taxonomy): Eukaryota > Viridiplantae > Streptophyta > Magnoliopsida > Solanales > Solanaceae > Lycium > Lycium ferocissimum. The sequence goes on from NW_026719587.1 coordinate 1,867, forward strand.
TCCGTACTATGGTCAATGAAAATTCTTGGTTATCGTCCCGACTGCCAAACAATAGCTGTTTTAACTAAACCCTTGACCCCAGGGTATGATTTTCCTTCCTAAAAGTTTACAAGCGTTTTTCAAAATATTCATTTTTCTCCAAAAATCAAGTTTTACAATATTGAAAGTCTTAATGACTAAAACGACTACTATAGTTCTATGATGATAATAATGATGCCAGGAATAAGAAAGGTATATGACGATAATAGCCAAGGCTATGGTTTTCAATGGCTATGACGATGTCAAAAAAAATAAGAATGGTACTATGATGACTATGACGAGAATGATCTTATGTCTAAAGGTTCCAAAGTACATGAAATGCTACGCTATGATTCTATTCCATGTTTATTCATAATGTTGACCTTCAATGATTGTCTCGCCTTACTACTAGTTCCTTCAAGGTGAGATAAAGCGCCCATGGTTATTTCATAATAAAATCGGAGGTTACCGACCTTACGTCACTCCGATAGCGTTATAGCTTTTCCTTGGGCTCCCATGCATCTTTGTTTATGTGATAATGTATATAATACCGATATTGATGAATGTATGTGTATATATTGTATATGTGGGGAATGGGGAGGGCAAGCGTGTCCACCGATTCGGTGGCTTATCATCCGGACGCGGGATGCCGGACGCGGGATATGGGAGAGCCGTACGCGGCGTCGTTTGTGTGATATATATATATATATATATATATATATATATATATATATATATACTATGATATATTTGGGACCTTGTTGGAGGGGGGTGGGAGAGCCGATGAATTCGGCGTCTGTACTGCAAGCAAAAAAGTACCGTTTTTTGAAAAGTATCTGTTTTCTATGTACAAAAACAAAAAACACCGTGTTCAGAAAAAGGAAAAAGCTAGGCATGCATGGCTTCCGCCCTGAGTGGCACTCACATGTACAGGTTACTCCTTTATCCTATGATACTGTCTATGTTCCCATATAGTTATTCGTATGCACAGAATACTTACCGTTTTACACGTGATATGCTCTACAACTCTTATTATGTTGTTCTTGTTCATGTCTTGCATACTCGGTACATTGCTCGTCGACCCTCTTCTTCGGGGGCTGCGTTCATGCCGCGCGTACTCCCAGACGGATCGGAGTTAATATAGAAGATGTTCCAGCGAAGTTGGCAAGCTCCATTTGGCCCGGGGTGTAGCCGAGTCATAGCACACGTGTCAGGATTTCTGATTACAGTTAGAGACTTTGCAGACAGAGTCGTGGGTTTCGGGAGTCAGTTTGTACCATGATACGAATTTTGTATAGTCATATATTTTATTTGATTCTAAAGCAACAAAGGAATAGAGTCTTGTTATGAATATTTGTCGTAGAGGTTTCAAAAAAAAAACTAGTACGTAGTAAGAGTCGGAGGGTTCGCTCGGCTCCAGGTAAGGGTCGGGTGCCCATCACACACGATCAAGTATTAGGGTGTGACAAAGTGGTATCGAGCGAGGTCGGTCCAAGGGTTGTCTGCAAAGTCGTGTCCGGCAGAGTCCTGTTTATGGGTGTGAAGCCGGCCACATTTATAAACAGGAGGCTGCGGGGCATCTAGGAATTGATGACCTTCTTTCTGTTATTAGATCGTGCGATAGAGCCAAGTCATAGGAAGTAAGATTCATCATATTAATTGTTGATTCCCGTAAGCGCCCGTATCGGCGGAAAAAGGCGATGATGATATGGAAGTCGAAAGAGTAAGATTGGATGGATATACTTGTTCCGTTATGTGGAGCGGGCGCCGAGACAGAAATAGCATATAGATACGGGCGGAAAGTGATCATCGGAAGAGAAAAAGGGTAAAACGGTCATTGTAAAGGAAAGAACGTGTTACGAAAATGTCTCGGAGGTTATAAAGTTTTGATCGGCTTGATCGAGTAGTAAAGGCCATGTGGGAAAGTGGCAAAAATATCGGTGTTAAGGCACCAAATTCCACCAAAGTCTCGGGGTTAAGCGTGCTCGGTGGGAGCAATCTCGGGATGGGTGACCCGCGGGAAGTAAACTAAAAGTTTTACAAAGTAAGATACAAGGGACAAATGAGAAGCTAAGAGTGACCTAAGGAAAACAAGAATATATGGATGGATGGAGACCTTAAGAGGACGCGTAAGATGAGGTGGATTAGTTCGGAAAAGAGACAGGAAGTGTGTCACAGCTCTAGAACTAGGATAGGCTTGAACAGCGTTTGGACGTATTTTGTGGGCTAGTTGGTAGTAATTGAATATATGTGTATGTGAAGGTGTAGGGTATCCCAAATATGATGGTATCGGTAGACATGTAAATCCCAGCAACCGAAGTTACGATACGAAAGGCATTAATTGAGCAAGGGTACCGAGGAGTTCGATGAAGAGGAAAATAAGGTAAAGGATAAGGAACGGGCATAAGGGAAAGAGTAGCTATAAAAGGAACCCTCCCAGAGTATTATGACGCCCATAAAGTTAGTCGAACATTCGAGGACGAATGTTCCAAAGGGGGGAAGGATGTTATATCCCGCATTTTGTACGTCGGAATATTCTAAGACAATTGCGGGAAGTTAAGGGCAAGACCATCTTCAAAAAAATGATTTTAATGTACGAGTTGTCGTGAATATTATTTATGACTATTATTGTATGGAATTATTGTGAGAGGCTAAGGATGAAACGAGAAATTCGTAAAGTGGGCCGTGGAAATAATGCGGAAGGCCAGGGGCAAAATGGTAATATTGAGAAAAGTCAAGGGGCAAAACGGGAAATTTTACATAGGGTTCATGAAAGTTCCCAAAGGAGGCCATATTGGCCATGTGATAAAAAAGAAAAAGAAAAGAATGAAAAAAAAAGATGACAAAATAAGTCATCTTTCCATGGAAATTTAAAGAAAAATCTAGAAAAGTAATGGCATGTGCCCCTCACATGCTTGGACATATATATATATAGAGAGAGAGATTCATCTTCCAATTCAAGAACAAGAACAAAAAAAAAAAACAAGAAGAGCAACAAAAAGGGGCTAGGTTCGGCCAAGGAGGAGGAAAAGAAGACCAAGAAATTTTGCTCCAAAAATTTGGTTCTTCATGTGTTTCTACTAATTCAAGGATGCTCTTCAACATGGTATAGTTGTTGAAGCAAGAATCTCTCTCTTTGTTGCGAGTTGACAACTTAGCCAAGTTGAGGAATTGTGAAGAGAAGGTAAGAATTCAATCTTCTTTTATGTATTATGGATGCTTGTGGATGTTGTAGTGTGGAGACATGAATGAAAATCATGAAAATAATGTGTGTTGTAGGTGTGGTTGTGTGGTGGTGTTGGCCGTGTGTGTGTGTTGTTGTATGAAAGAATGAGGAATTAATTTTATGTAGTAAGTTGGTTGTTGTTGTAATGTATGGGAAAAGATGGAAAAATTCATGAAATATGTTGTTGTTGTGGTGTGGCTTGACAAGCCATGATAATTTAATTCTATTTGATATTTTAATTGTTGCTATCATGGATTCTATGGTGAAAAATGCAAGTTTGATGGTTTGGAATGAAGTTGTAATTGTTATTGGAATGTTGAAGAAGTAATGTGACATTAGCTTAAATTCTTACATTGCATGAATGATGTTGATAATGAGTGGTTGTTGATATGATTTATGAATCTAGAACAAGAAAAATGTGTGATTACATCTTTGTTGAAAATTTCGGGTACCATTGAATCATTGTGAATATTGTAAGCATTGTTGGAATATGTATTATAAGATTATTATTGTTTTCATTGGAGTTGGAAGGTTTTGAAGGAAGTAGTATATTCATTGAGTTATTATAACGTAGCTTGGATTGAATGTGGAAATTGTTAGCATGGTTGTGGACTTTATGTTGATAGTTTGGCCGGGTTGTATTCCCGGAATTGTTGTTGTTTGAAATTGGCCAAGTTGAACTTGGTGGTATGGTGTATTTACAGGGGAAGTGTTGCCGGAATTTCGGTAGCCAAGTGCCGTTTTAAGAACCCAATTCTAAATGCACTAATCAACGTTTGGTAAACATGACCAAATTGTAGATTTTGGCGGATTTGCAACTTGGATTTGGGACAGCAGAAGGAGCGAAAAGAGGTATGTAAGACTTCACTTTCCTTCTTCGGCATGTCTTAGACGTGGTAGGCTTGAACACGGGCCTCGGGGATAATTCCTTTCCTAGGAAAACCGAGATTGAAATTAGTTACTATTCATTCAGTGACATTGAACTAGAGGTTGTGTGGAATCTTTGAAAAAGCTTCCTAAACACCTAGAACTTGCATGAACAACACCCGACTATCCTAAACTCTCATAAGTGATGTTATGAAATGTATTATACGTAAAGCATGTACACCACCTCATTTGATCCGAGGTGGGCCCACTGTTCCCGAATTCCCTCTTATTGTTCCATTAGGCTTGTTTCCGTACTATGGTCAATGAAAATTCTTGGTTATCGTCCCGTCGCCAAACAATAGTCGTTTTAACTAAACCCTTGACCCCGTGGTATGATTTTCCTTCCTAAAAGTTTACAAGCGTTTTCAAAATATTCATTTTTCTCCAAAAATCAAGTTTTACAATATTGAAAGTCTTAATGACTAAAACGACTACTATAGTTCTATGATGATAATAATGATGCCAGGAATAAGAAAGGTATATGACGATAATAGCCAAGGCTATGGTTTTCAATGGCTATGACGATGTCAAAAAAAAATAAGAATGGTACTATGATGACTATGACGAGAATGATCTTATGTCTAAAGGTTCCAAAGTACATGAAATGCTACGCTATGATTCTATTCCATGTTTATTCATAATGTTGACCTTCAATGATTGTCTCGCCTTACTACTAGTTCCTTCAAGGTGAGATAAAGCGCCCATGGTTATTTCATAATAAAATCGGAGGTTACCGACCTTACGTCACTCCGATAGCGTTATAGCTTTTCCTTGGGCTCCCATGCATCTTTGTTTATGTGATAATGTATATAATACACGATATTGATGAATGTATGTGTATATATTGTATATGTGGGGAATGGGGAGGGCAACCGTGTCCACCCGATTCGGTGGCTTATCATCCGGACGCGGGATGCCGGACGCGGGATATGGGAGAGCCGTACGCGGCGTATGTTTGTGTGATATATATATATATATACTATGATATATTTGGGACACTGTTGGGGAGGGGGGTGGGAGAGCCGATGAATTCGGCGTCTGTACTGCAAGCAAAAAAGTACCGTTTTCTGAAAAGTATCTGTTTTCTATGTACAAAAACAAGAAACACCGTGTTCAGAAAAAGAAAAAGAAAAGGCTAGGCATGCATGGCTTCCGCCCTGGGTGGCACTCACATGCACAGGTTACCGTTTTACACGTGATATGTTCCATATGTACAGACACAGCTTCCCATGATATATCTCGTATGTACAGAATACTCTCTTTACATGATATACTCTCGACTCTTACTATGTTGTTCTTGTTCATGTCTTACATACTCGGTACATTGCTCGTCGACCCCTCTTCTTCGGGGGCTGCGTTCATGCCACGCAGGTACACTCAGACGGATAGAAGCCAGGATAGAAGACCTTCCAGCGAAGTTGGCAAGCTCCATTTGGCCTGGAGTGTAGCCGAGTTATAGCACACGTGCTAGGGTTTCTGATTACAGTTAGAGACTTTGCAGACAGAGTCGTGGGTAGCAGAAGTCAGTCTGTCAATGGCTTTATAGGCCAATGCGTTAGTTTGTATTACGACATGCGTTGTGTACAGTGCACATTTTATTTGTTTTAAAAGCAACAAGAGAGCCTTGCTATGTGTACCCGACTTAGAAAAAAAATTTATGCATGAAGTGAGCGTCAGAGGGTTCGCTCGGCCCTAGGTAAGGGTCGGGTGCCCATCACACCCTGATCAGTATTAGGGTGTGACAAAGTATCATAATCAAAGAAATCATCATGAACATAGGTATACATAACATGCCCGGCCCTCGAATGAGGGGCGCGGTAAGTAAAATCATCATGTATATGCATATAACGTGCCCGGCCTCTAGTGAGGGACGCGGTGAAAGGAATCATCATATGCCATCACGGCCACCTCCCGTTATCACATCATCATCATATGTATATATATATATATATATATATATATATATATATATATATATATATATATATATATATAACATGCCCCGGCCCTCTAGTGAGGGACGCGGTGAACAATGCAGTGGAATTGCACGAATACATGCCCTGGCCCGGGACGCAGTGAAAGATGTCATAACAGCTCGCACGAGCGGAGTAGTGAGAAAATCATATGCAAAATAAAATATAGCACATTTACAGAGACTCAATATCATAATTCAGATGACAGACCATATGACAGAAGCGGGTAGTAACCATAGTGTATGCATTTCGGATATCACAATAGCATATGTCAAAATAAGCTTTTTGTAATCATGTTCATGCTTCAAAATACATTATGGGGCTTATCAAAATAATTCAAACGAATGTCATATAATAGTTAGGAGAGTAGCCAAGAGTTTTCCTTTGAACTTTATTCCAAAATAAGCCAAACGGAACAAATCGGAAAAATCCGGGAAGTGGGCCCACCTCGGGTCGAATGAGGTGGCGTACACAATTTTACGTACGTTACATTTCATGATGTCACTGGTGAGGGTTTTAGGGTAGTCGGGTCTTTTTTGTACAAGTTCTAAACGTTTAGGCAATTTTTCTAACTATTCGTAACATATTCAATTCAATTCTACTGAATGAAAAGGGCGTTTTTAGACGTAGATTCCGAAGAATAGAGTGGTCCCCGAGGTCCAAATCCAATCCTATTACATCTAAGACATGCCAAGAGAAGAATAGGTAGAGCTTTACATACCTTTTATGCTCCTTACGCCTTTCCAAATTCACTTCCCGTTTCGCCAAAAATCTGCAAATGGTCACATTGACCAATTACTATTCATGAGACTTACAATTTCCAAGCTTAACCAATATTGTTCTATAAAAATTTGGGCAGCATCTCCCCTATACATATAGCATCCCCGAGATTCAACTCGGCTCAAAATGATCAACAACAACACCAAGAACATCAACAACCACAACACAACACAATACAATACACAACTAGTCTTCTCTTAACATAATGCAATAACTTCCATCCCGACTTCAAATTTTCAAATCAACACCATCATACTCACATTCATTACTAATCAAAATCATTACAATGCCATTCGGAAACATTTCATATCATTTCTACACTATATATACAAGATATACAAAATATACACCTTCCACCAAAGCCATAGTTTATCCAATTCTTCTAATCTTTAACATACACATTCATAACACATTTCCATCTTCTAAGTTCATCAACAATCATCATAATTTGCACCTTAACAACTTAATTCCATAATGTCATAAAATCATAAGAAAACGACATAAGTTCCCACATTCCATTTCAATGCAACTTACATCATTTTCCTACATTTACAATGCAAGGATCACAACAACGCAATTAACATATTAAACAACATTAATCCATTTCCATTTCATCATACATGTTCCCACGGTGACATGGAGATTTTCCAACTTTCACCAAATTCATTCAACTTTCATTTCCAATATTAATTCCACCCTACTCACAACTAGAATACAACTCATTGTGAATATACAACATATATACACACACGGTCACTCCTATCTTCACACCCACTTTACAAACTTCCATATTTCCATACTTTCTACTCATTTCTACATACTACAACATAAACAAAGGCTTTATAACATATAAAAGGGAATGAATCCTTACCTTTTCCTCCAATCTTCTTTACTTGCCCAAGTTGTTAAAAGCGGAAACCGGCGGTCTATCTTCCGAAATAACTACGCCACGTTGTAGAGGGACCTTGAATTAGTAGGAATTCAACAAGAAAATAATTTTAGAGGCAAGATTTTGAGGGGTGAATTTCCTATGGCCAAACCCGAAATGGTCCCTTTGGGTGTTCTTGGTTTTTCTTCTTTCTCTTCTTTCTTTGTTTCTTGAAAATTCTATTAGATAATGACCATTTATAATTAATTAGCACATGGAAATATTCATTAAAACCATGGGTTGGGCCTCACTTGGCCGGCCACCCCTTAAACATTGGGCCTAAATTTTCATTTTATTTTTTTGGGCCAACTCGGTTGATCCCGAGTTGGGCCTAGCCCACTGACCTTTCAACCTTAAAACATTCGTATCTCCTTGTACCGACATCACCTGGGAACCCACGACCTATGGATGGAAAGCTAATTCAATTATCTACAACTTCTATTTCTTGGTATTTGCCCAAATTCCAAACTTATAGTACCGTTTTTGCCCCTCAAATTCAGGTCACCCGAAAACGTTTTCTTAAAAATATTCGTTTGGAGGGCTTCCACTTTGATTTGGCCCAAGGGTACTTCATGAGTTGTGTTCAACTTTACATATGTGATTCATATGACTTTACAGAGGTTCCAAAAAAAAAAAAAATCTCGGTGTGTGGGTGTTACATCCCGTATTTTGAACGACGGGACGATTCGGGTTAACTATGAAAAGTTAGGATTAAGACCATTCCGGAATATGAAGTCGAGACGTGTGACCTTCGATTTTGTCATGTGACCTAGGGGTGTATGACGTTATTGGTATGGAATCATCAAAGAAACTTCGGGACCAAAAGTGGAAATTGTGGAACTTGCCAATTATTGAAAGAAAGAGAGGGAGTAAATCATAGCCATGTGGCCGGCCACCTTTGAGTGGGCCATGGCCACATGGTTGGCCATTATTTGAAATAAAGGAATGACTTAAGGGACAATTATATCATCATCTTCATTAGCAAGAAAAATCAAGAACCTTGAGAGCAAAAAAAAGACCAACCTA
>NW_026719588.1:0-17949 GCF_029784015.1 Lycium ferocissimum
GATATAACACATAAAGACCATAATTTGACTACATTCAGAGTATGAATATCAAGAAACAAATATGGATCATAAACATGCTCGGACCGCAAGAGTAGAATTACCTCGGGGTACGTGTCATAACTTACTTTTCACTAAGACATGCCAAAGAAGGAAGGGTGAAGCTTACATACCTTAGCCACTTCCTAAGCTAATCCAACTTGAGTCTCGACTTCCCACGGTCTACAATGATGTCATTAGGCATCAACGATTAGTCATAACACTTGAGAATCCAATTCCAAACTAACACCTTATTCGAAATTCGGCGACATCTCCCCATAAATCCAACACCGAGAATTCAACTCGGTCAATATCAACAACAACCATACCAACAATCATAATAACGATATCCATAAGTGATCCAAAACGCATTCTAACATTAATAATTCCTTTCTACACAATTCGACAACATTTCAATTATATTCAAATAAGCTACATACGATCATTTCAATACCAATGCTCGCATATTCGACTACTAATCCGCAACCATTCACACATGATCTAAGAATATTCCAAGCAAGCCGCAACATTTTCAAAACAATCCAAACCATACACCCCCTCACCCGAAACTACCAATTTCCATAGGGACAGCAACAATACATTTCTTTCTTCCAAATTCACACACTACATCAACAATCCACACATTGACAACATTACTCTCATAAATTCAAGAAAGCATATTAAAATCACATTATATTCCAATTCAGCCCACACAATTATAACCTTAACTTGGATCATTAAAACTTCATTTTACATCATAGAATTCACAACGACGACAACCAAAATATTACATCACATTAGTCCCACATGCCTACACCAAATCAGCCCATTTTCGGCCACAACAACAACATGCAAATTCCATGGTTTCCATCCATTTCTACACATTACAACAACACCCAAACATGCTAAATACAATTAGTTCATCACTCCCATACAACAACACACACACACGGCCACAACACAATACACTACAACTTCATGAACTTCATTCATCTCCACACTCCACGACATACACAAACATCTATAACATATGAAAATAAGGATTAAAACTTACCTCTCCTTTCAACTCCTCTTCTCGGCTAGGACTCACTTTCGCAAGAATGAACGCTTCGCTTGTTCAACAACTACTCCGTCGACGAGGACCTTTCAATTAGTGGAAAGGCTAGGAGAAATTAATTTTTCATGGTCAAGACTCAAGGGCCAAATTCGGCCAGCCCTTGGCCGACTCTCTCTTCTCTTTTTTTTTCTCCATCTCTCTTGAATTTTCTAAATATGGAAGATGAATTGGTCTTGTTTTTTCATGACTTAGATATATATATATATATGCATAGGGGCACATGGCCGGTCATGTGCCCTTTATTTTTCTCAATTTTTCTTCAATTTTCTAGAATTCTCTTAAGTGGCCCAAAGATGAATTCTTGTCTTGCATGGTCTCAAATTATATACATGTGTTCATACATGCTCCTCTAAAAATATAAAATGAACACATGGCCCCCTTGATGGCTTGAAACCATTGGCTAGCCATGTGTGGGTCCCATGGCCACATGGCTAGTTGTGGCTATTTTATGAAATAATTTTCCAAATTTTAGCCTCCAATTTCTCCTTATCCCAAATTTACCCTTAAGACTCCATACCAATAAAAAGATGAATACGCAACTTATGCATTCTATAAAAAAAAATTGTAACCTTGTCCTTAACTTCCCGCCATTAACTCGGAATATCCAAATGTACAAAATGCGAGGTATAACATTTAACTCTTTCAATTCTGCAGGAGCCATTCTGTACGAAGGAATAGAAATAGGCTTAGTATCCGGTAACACATCGATAGCAAAATCAATCTCTCTTTCTGGAGGAAGACCTGGGAGTTCATCTGGAAATACATCCGAAAATTCATGCACTACCGAAATGGATCGAAAAGTTGGTGGCTTTGCTTCGGTATCATTGACTCGTACTAGGTGATAAATATAGCCTTTAGCTATCATCTTTCTTGCCTTAAGGTAGGAAATAAACCTACCCCTTGGAGATGCAGTACTACCTTTCCATTCAAGCACGGGTTCTCCCGGAAATTAAAATCGAACTACTTTCATTCGGCAATCAACATTAGCATAACATAAGGCCAACCAATCCATACCCATAATCACATCAAAATCTAGCATTTTTAACTCAATTAAATCAACTTTGGTCTGGCGTCCACATACCACAATTACACAATTTTTGTATACTTGTCTACGCTATCCGGATCCTGCCGGAGTAGACACCTCAAAAGGTTTAATTGGCTCGGGTTTCACCCCAAACGACCGACAATATATGGAGTAATATAAGATAACGTAGATCCCCCGGATCTATCAACGCATAAACATCATGAGAGAATATAGTGATATGCTCGTGTCCACACGTACGGAGAGGACTCGAGATCTTGTCGTCTGAGCCTAAAGCATGATACGGGCCGAGTGCCGCTCGAATCGGACGCTCCCCCTCTGTTTCCGCCCGACCTACCGGGAATCTGGGGAGTACGCCTAATGCGCAGCGCTAAAGAAGAACCGGCCCGCCGACCGCTGGCCGAACGTCGCCTCTACCGTACCACGAGGGACAATCACGCTTCACGTGCCCAGTCTGTTCATAAACATAACAAGCATCCGTACCTTGGGGACACTGACCAGAATGTAACTTTTGCCGCATCTCCGCCATCGCAGCATCGGTGGTCTCCCGCCGGCTATAATCACCTCCAAACCTGGAACCCCAAACTCTCGGCTCTAACTCCCGTCTCCCGAATGAATTGAAAGCGTGCTCAAATCTCCCCGCCCGCAAACCGAGGAGGTGCACGAAAGTCGCTAACCGGCTCGAGTGTCTAGAATATGATCGGCCAGGATCCCCTATAGTCGCTACCAAGAATTCATAGATCTGGCCCTCTTACTTTGCCCTCGATCAATATCGCGTTCACCCCTTTGCGGGTGTTGCTGATCTTCTAAATTCTAGGTATGAGCCTGAATACAGGAAATATCCATCCCATCTTGCAATGAAGCCGTTAGACAATCTTTGAAAAAATGTGACCCTAGGCCACTCACAAATTTGTGCACTCTATCTCCCATATTGGCCACCATAGTCGGAGCATACCTAGCCAATGAATTAAACTTGAGGCTATACTCCTGAGCACTCATATTTCCTTGCTTCAAATTTAAAAATCTATCCGCTCTAGCTCGACGGACCTCGGGTGGCAAATAGTGGCAGATGAAGGCATCTACAAACTATTGCCAAACTGGAGGAGGTGCATTTTCTTTTCTTGAAAATCTCCAATTATTATACCATAAGACCGCCACATCCCGGAGTCTATAAGATGCTAGCTCCACAGATTCAGTTTCGGAAGCATGAATAATCTTCAATGTTCTCAATATCTCATCAATAAAATCTTACGGGTCTTCATTCGGCTTTGACCCAAAAAACTCCGGAGGATTCAAACTCATGAAATCGTAGGCTCTAGTACTAGCTGCCCTATCACTTGAACTTGTACCCTGCCGCTATGTCTGAGCAGCAACTAACTATGTCAATAGATGAATAGCATCGATCATTTGTTGACCCGAAGCAGCTGGTGGAGGAACTGTAGGTCTAGGAGTTGAAACCGAAGCCCCCTCTTGTTCTTCTAGAACAGGCGGAGTGGGAGAAGTATTAGATGGGGCGTCATTATATGATTCACCTTCTTCCATATTCGTTGGCGGTTCCCTTTCTACCCGCCTTTCTGCCATAGTCTTGCCCTTCTGGGCGGCTGTAGCTTTCCTCTTTATCGGCATCTCTGAAATCATAACACACTATTAGAGAGGAGAAAATCTTATAACACGGCTCTATCGCATGATCTCATAAGAAGAAGAATGGCCATTTTCCTAAATGCCCTGTCCTGTTTATTAGTGTGGCGCGCAACACACCATAAACCAGACTCTACTAGACACGGCTCGTAGACACCTGAGATCGAATCAAGCCTGATACTCACTTTTGTCACGACCCGGCTAGGGGCCATGATGGGTACCTGGGGCTAACCACCGAACACCACTTATTCTATTACTCATCCTGCGTTCATTATTCTTATGCTTATAATCATAGGAAAACCATTTCCATTTTGAAACATATTTACTTTTATATACATAAGCCTTTCGGCTATCAAAATAATGTATACACAATGAGGAAATCGTGAGGCCATACCACTGACACATACGTATCTATGAGCCTCTACTGGGGTACTAGACATATGGACGGGACAGGATCCCGTCGTGCCCAAAATATATATACACAAAATTATAAGCAATGGCCTCGAACCGATGGGTGCTCTCGAAGGCCTCGCTAATCGCTCTACGAAATACGGATTACCTCCCTGTCTACCTGTGGGCATGAACACAGCGTCCAAAGAAAAAGGACGTCAGTACGAACATTGTACTGAGTATGTAAGGTATGAACAAAATGAACATGATAGAGAAATCATAAGACATGAGGTAACGATATAACCTGCTTAACTTTTAAGAGTGTGCATTTTAATCATATTGCAATCTCATCGTGTCACATATGTCATCATATCACATATACCATCGTTGTTAACCCGCGTCTGGGTAACCATCATATTCTGCCCACTAGTGGTGTCGTGCCCGGCCCTCTAGGCTAGGTGTAATCATACCAATTAAGCATGGTGAAATCGTATGCAGCCTGCCTTCGCAGTGACATGCCCGGCCAATTAGGCGCGGTGGAATCATATCATCATACATTTATCACAAAACATGCATTAGAACTTAAAGGAAACTATAACTATGTCGGGGTGACATGAGGTCGTGAACCCTGATTGCATTATGGAGTGATCATATTCATCATATCTCAACTTGAAGGAACTAACATTTAAGGTGAGTGTACATAAGGAACAACATCAGTGGAACGATACTTAGGATCATTAACCTCATGGACATCGTACCTTACTTTAGGATTCTTTAGACTTAAACGCATCATCATCATTATCATGCTCGTGTTGTATCTCTTTTCTTTATCTTATACGTGTATAGCTCTTTATAGTCATAGACTCATAATTTCCATTATATAGGCAAATCATGGAAAAATAGGAAGATTCATGCCATAGAAGTCATGCCTTAGAAAGAAAGAACTAGCCTTACATACCTTTTCGTTTAGCTATTCTATCGCTTGATCGTTCTCCTTCAATGCTCGCGTTTCTACCTTCAAGAAAGTTCGCATTTACATTAGGTAATCAATTGTATGAACGTGCTTACTAAAGCTAAAGAAAATTGGGCAGCATTTCCTTTGTTTATACGACTTTCCTCATATCATATATCAACTCCCAAACATCTATAACAACATTCACAACATTATAACTAACAATCTTCATTCATCCATATTATCCACATTTCACAATTTCACCTCAATTTATCCATAATCATGGTCATAATATACTATTACATTTACTCACAATATAATGCTTATCCCATGTTCTTAATTTCATTTATAACATAATCATAATCACAATATATCAAGAATCATGACTCATCCCAAACTACTACTCAAAATCTCATTATTCGCATCTTTGTAACCCATTTTCTATCTCCTTTCATAATCTAAGTCTTTCAACCTCTCAATATCTTAAACAACATGGAATGATCACAAAAATTACCTTAGATAGTGTAGGAATGAGCTTTGAGTGGAAATACTTCACCTGAGCCAAAACCCTAATTCACTTCCCATGGAATTTCTTGACTTGGATGAACTTTAATGAGTTTCTTACACTTGGTTTTCTTGGTTTGATGAAGTTGATCATAAATTTCTCTTGAGTTCTTGTGGATGAAGAGTGGAGAGCTTTCTAGAGAGTTCTTGAAGTGTGGAGAGAAAGAATGAAATGAATTAAATGAGATTGGGTCCTTATATCAACTTTTAAAATCTGTCCCGACATGAACATACGGACCAACATACGGTCCGTATCTTTTATACTGGCCGTATGTCTGGCCGTATGTTTGGTCCAGTGAAGGTCCCATTCTGGGCAGAACATACGGCCTAACATACGGCCAGTATGTTTTATACGACCAATATGTAGGACCGTATATTGCCCAACTTTTCGGAATCTGTTCTCGTCGAATCGTTTGATCTCCAATCCTTATGAAATCTTCTTAACACTTGTTTAACACCTCATTAACAATCTAAAGGACATTATAACTCTTTTCCAAGACATCATTAAGTTACCATTAACTCGATACTCGTAAATCTTTCTCAATACATAATGTATACCTTGCCTTTCTTGGCAACTTTCTTCTCTTACTTCGAATGTCTTTGAAATCTCAATTAGGATCATCAAATCTATTTCTTACTTATCGAAACATCGCATACTTCCTGCCCTTCGTTAGTTTATTCGTTGTGCATCAACGAGAAATTTTTTGAGGTGTAACAGTAGTCTATTTTGGTATGCCATTCTTTTGAGATGTATATGCATATGGGTATGACGGTGGCCACTCGTCCCGTCCATTCTACAGCGTTATACTCCTGTAGAGGTCTGTAGACAGTTGTATGTATATATCAGATGATGTAGCCTTGTCGGCTTCTATTCTTTTATGTACAGTATAGGTAGCGGCCTAGTTGGCTTGCACTGTTCTTTCAGCATGTATATATATTTTCAGATTGTGCAGAGTTCTTGGGGTCACCCTTTCATGAGGCAGTATGAGATATGTTTAAGTTACTAATGGGTCCTTGATGTTCATTATTGTCCAGATACAAGTATAGGGGTGTTTGGTCACTCGAGGTCAGACACTCGTCACGACTCATCGGTTCTGGTATTGTAGCGCGCGTGTTGCGCACTATAGCTACGCGTTTCTGCTCTGCCAGCTTAACTTGTAACGTCCATAACTCTCTACTCTGACATCGTATCGACGAGCGGTTTATTGCGTTGGAAATTAGACTTCATGAAATTCAATTTAGGCATTTGGTTTACTTCAAAACTCTTCATATACTAAAAAATATTCTTTCCCCAAGTTGGCTCATACTTTGTTGTTCAAAGTAACGCTCATCTTTTTTCAAAGTCATACTACTCAACTCCTTCCACTCAATTCCTTATAAGACCTTCCAGAATTCCTCATATGCATCCTTTAGTCATTAAATATACTTAATAATGCTTCGTCCCTTATACTCCAAAGTTGTTTTACTTAGCCATAGTTCAACATACTTACGCTCAAATTTGATCAGTGCTTCTTCGCAAGTACGGGGTGTAACACGTATCTACTGTCACGGGGTCGCTATTATGGGCCCACCTCTGCAGAGTTTGTTCCGCAAGTACGAGAAAGTGGGATCTTAAGTGATGCGGCCATTTCTCCGCAGATGTGAGGCCACACCTGTGAGGAATGGTCCGCAGGTGCAGAAATCGCTGAACAGAAACTCATAAATTTCCCCAATTTGAGTTATTTCATTCCATTCACTAATATAAGACCTAGAAGTTCAGGAAGGGGCGATTTTGTAGAGATTATTGGGGTTCCTCAAGTGGGTAAGTGTCACGACCCAAATCGAAGGGCCATGATGGGCACCCGGCCCTATTTGTCTAGCACCGCTAAACCATGCTTTCATATCATAATCGTACGCAAGGGTGGACCACGAGGCTCATTAGATGGCAACCTGCTAGATCATAAGAGAACTATACTGAAAAAGGGCGGAGCTCGAAAGGACATACGTATATAACCATGCTGGACATAACTGTACGAGCCGACAAGGCCATCATAGACACCTATACAACAAAATATAGGCCGAGGGGACCATATAATGTCTAACTGTACCACAACTATATACAAGCCTCTACTAGAGTACATGACATAATAAGGTTGGCACGGCCCCCCCCCCCCCCCCCATACCCATATGTACACAAAAATATGTGTACCAAGGCACGACAACAACTCCGAGACAAGTGGAATGCTCCAATATTAGCAGAACGGCAACCTATGGTGGCGGATCGTCACCCTGTCTACCTGAACCTGTAGGCATGAAACACAGCATCCCCCAGGCGAAAGGTTCGTTAGTACGGACAATGTACTGAGTATATAAGGAGTGAGAGTAACATAAGGAGACATAAAACTACATAGGATAAAAGGAATGCAACCTGTATATCTGAACTGCCTCATAGGGCCAATGATATGCATAAGTACTGTATATATGCGTATATAACTCCTGCTCATACATATAAATAGACGTATATAAAGACTGTGAAGCCTCTGTGTGCATCCCATCGTATCATACCGGCCTCTGTGGGCATAATGATTATTATATAACCACCTGATTAGGTGGTAGTGCGTATATAACGCCGTAACCTTCCCTATAACCTATATAGATATCATACAAGTATACGCGTATATAATGCCTGTGGGTCATAGTATATAAATATATATTTATATATATATATATGATAAGAGTGCATCTTGAATCTGCCGGAGTGACGTAAGGTCGTTACAACTCCGAGCATCGTTATGAGATATCATTTTCATAAACAAGTGACTCTATGAAGCACATTAATTCTGGAGAGGAACCTGCTAAGAACAATATTACTAGGATTGAATTAACATAGAACATCTCTAGCTGCTAAGAATAGAATTATTATGGAGTACCATTACGTTTACGTTTCGTTCATATGCATCATGCCAAAAGAAGGAAAGTTATCCTTAACATAACTCAAGTCGTCAACAAAATCCCACAACGAATCCATTGAACTAGTACTCCAATCCTATCACAAAGGAAGGCATTTACAAGATAGATGGTACTTGTTGAAGTGCTAGCGTCCACAAGACACAATATGAAGGGACCTGGTTGAGTACCAGTTCCCTTATGCAATGCAGTAAGTGAAGGACACAGGATGTTACCGTGGAAAACTCCTGGCGCAAGGGATTAAAACCATGACCTACCCAGTAAGATTTCAACTCCACTACACCGAGCAACTTGAGGTTATAACTCCATCGTAAGCTAGGAACTAACTCCCATAATCCCTCACCCTTATAATAATGCTTATGTAACCTAGGAACTAACTCGTAGTCCACTCTTGCAACTTGGAATACTCCAATTGAAAGCTAAGGACCACTAATACACCTAGAACCACTAATACTCTAGCTAACTCAGCTAATACACACTCAAGAACTTGTGGAAACACACTTCCAACAAGCACCCTTTGAGACTTTTGATCTACCTACAAACAACTTCCTTTAAAGAGAAGAGTAGGTTTACAATTTAAGAACATGAAACAAAGCTTAAAACAAACTAGGAGACTAAAGCATCTTCAGTGTTGGAATCAGGTCCTTCAGTTTTTAATTGGCTTTGTTGAACACTTGGAGAGTCCTGTGATGGCTGCACCTTGTGGGTGATTTTTAGGTTTCCAAGTGATGCACAATATGCTGCAACATGTTGTTTATATAGTGGGAAGCATATGGGATGGATAGAGACCACTCATTCAATAGTTTAACCTAAAGCATGGGCCAGCTCACTGTTGTACTTGTGCGTAGTGAATAGCTATACTTTACAGCTATCTCTGCTAACGGTGCATGGTACACAAATAGCAGATCACAGACCGGGTCTCTATGCGGTTCTGAATCAGTTTGACAATACTAAAAACAAAAAGCACTCGGATTTATCAATTTTCCCCTTTTTTATGATGACAAACTTATAGACGATGTTCCCCTAGAGAACCAGCTTCCCAATGTTCCCCCTACGAAGAAGACTATCATTTTCAAGACACCTGCAATATGTTAGCAACAACAACAAAACAAAGAAAAGTCCAGATCGCCACATTAGACATATCAATCTCTCTTCCCCCTTTGTTCAGCATGAGCATCACGTATTCATTATCTACTAATACCTATTCATCATCTACCCCACCATCTCTTCCCCTTGTTTATTCAGTTCAGCAATTCATCATTTACTCATACCTATTCATCATCTACTCATACCTATTCATCATCTACTCATTTTCCCCCTTTTGGCATTATCAAAAAGGATTGAAAGCTAGTAAGAAGTTCAACCATACTAACTCAGACCCAGAGGGCCAATGAATACGAGAAGAATATGAGGGAAATAAGTAAGCAATAAAGCACAAGACAATGTAATTTTCCTAAATAGAAATTAAAAAAGAGGAGAGTAATCTGGTCAGTACTCAAAAATATGTTTTCATACTACAAATGTACCAACAGTCATGTCAGGCAAAAAGGAGCAGAATCTATGCAGAGGGAGAAATGAGACAGGGGCTAAGAAGAATTCTTGGTACTTTTTAGGGCCTGAATGAGTTTGTCAACTCTTTCATTATGAGCTTGTTGGTCCTTTAGCATTTGATCTCGAAATTCATTCACTTTGACCTGGTCCATTTCGGCCCGCAGTTTATCCATTTCAGTTGCTTCTTCAGTACTAGAACCTGCGGCCTCTGTTCATTTGGCTAATTTCGCTTTTAAAAGTGCATTTTCTGCTTTGAGCTGCTGAATCTCTGCATTGGATGCCTCCTGAGCTTCAATCAAGATTGAGATGGTAGAGGGGTTGGAACTATCCGCTGCTTTAGGTATGAGTTCACAGTCTTTCAAAGTGGCTAGCAAGACCAGATGCTATTTATGTGTTTGTGATAGGTTGCAGGTATTTAATGTATTTTGGGAGCAAGTCGTGGAAAATGGGTTAAAAAAATGTTCGAAGAAAGAAAAAAAACTGAAGCCTGACTTGTACGGAGCAACATACGGACCGTATAATATTTACGGTCCGTCAATACTACCGTAGATGCATAACAGAAAGGCCTCAGACCTGAAGGAGGAAGTCAAGGCAGAAGTACGGACCGTACATTATTTACGGTCCGTAAATCCCACCGTAGATTGGTTCCGGTGAACAAGATTTTATGAACCAGTTGCACGGACCGTATAATATTTACGGTCCGTAAAATTGGAAAGTATATCTGGAAACTGAAGAAGATTATACGGAGACCATTAACTCATTCTACGGACCGTAAAATATTTACGGTCCGTACATTGGTCCGTCGGGGGGGGGGGGGGCAATTTTGTCAAACGTATTTTGCACGATTTAGACTCTTATAGATACCATATGTAGGGTTTTTGTAGGCTACAATTCACCAGATTTCAGTTTTATTTTTGTAGTACTAAATACTCATAATTTTTTAAGCTTTTTGGGATTACAGACACATGCAATAAATTTCTCTTTAACTCTAAGCAATCATTCGTAAGCATTATATTTTTTATTGTTCTTCTTCTTCTATGAATAGCTAAATTTCCTTACTAGGGTTGTGAACCCAATGATGGTTATTTTGTGATTCGGTTTTGTGATTGATATACACATAATGGATTATTAGGGTTTATTTATTCTTCATTCTTCATTCATAATTAATGGTTGTAAAACATTGATTAATGCCATAAATCTTGATTTGTTTGGGAAAACAATTAGGGTTGGTAATAATAAATAACAAGAACTCAAAGCTTTAAACTTTGTTTAATAAATTCACTTAGGAATAAGACGAATTTACTTGGCATATTTAACCGTTCTTCATAGTTACTTTCTCATATTTGGGAAAATCACAGAAAAAGATAATCTTTATTTGTTAGGAAATAGTAGAGATTCATATAGAGGTTAAGTGCATTCATATAATGATCCATTAGAAGTATATCAAGATCAATACCCATGATCATACATCTTATCTAACGGGGACATAACCTTGGTTTCTTTTATCATAAATTACAATCCAGAGAAATTAGTTAGTTATTAGTCATAAATAACCCACTTTTACAAACATCATCGGATTAAGACATTAGACCTAAATTAAGCATTCTACGAGTTTAGTAACCTTTTCACACCATATTCCCTGTGGAATTCGACCCAACCTTGTTGGGTTACTATATTTGACATCATTCGCTTTACGCTAATTAAAGGTATAATTTGAGCGCATCAAATTTTGGCGCCGTTGCCAGGGAATACGATTTTGAAATTACTAAATAGTATTTGCTTTGATTGAAGTCTTTTGCTTATTCCATCACACCTTGTTTGCTATTCCTTGTAAACCAGGTGAACATGAATCAGAATCAGCAAAATCAACGTGCTTGTAACCAAGGGGTCGATTGAATAATGTGCGAATGAATCAGATGACGAGAATGTTTTTGCTAATCTTGGCAGGCTGACTACGCACAATCAGGCTTGGCACTCAAACAATGCTGATATTGTGCCTTATGGTAGTGTCATGATCCAGAATATGGTGAAGGAGAATCAAGATACCCAGCAGACATTGGCTGAGCTTGCAACAAATATTTCCTTGCTAACCAAGAAGTTTGATGAGACCCAGATTAAGAAGGTAAACATTTGTGAGGATGATTCAGGTATGCTGAAAGGGATGTACCAAACCCAAAAGGGCCCATTTCACGAGAGACCTCTTATGCAGGTTGAAGATGCTAACTATGTGAATAATTTTGAAGGGGGTTATCAAAGGCAGAACCACCAAGGTGGTTACCAGAATCAGAATCAATGGAGACCTCAGCAGGGTCAGGGCACTTACAACAATAACAACTCTAGGAACTACAATAATAATTATGGTGGTACAAACCAAGGAAGCTACAACAGCAGCAATAATTTTGGGAACAAGAGTTGCAATCCTTATATACCACCGAAAGGGCAATCAACAGAGCGAGGTAGTTCGAGGGTTGAAGCAATGCTTGAGAAGGTTACCGGAAAAATCAATCAAAGTCCGAGAGGACATTATACGGGCACATTAGAGACGGTGGTTCCCATACAGCAGCTATTCAGAAGCTCGAGTCACAGATGCGTGATATTTCTAGAGAGCAGCACCCTTCTAAAAAGGGAGGACTTCTTAGTAACACGATTCCAAATCTAAAGAATGGGAAAGGCGATGTAGATCGAGTGTTTGCCATTAGTACTCAGAGTGGTAAAATACTCCAAGGTGCTAAAAAGAAGGTTGTTGAGCTCGAGCCGATTGATGAAGATGAAGAGGTGCAGTCTGAAGCACCAATTATTGTTGATGAGAATCCTACTGACAAGAAGGTTGCTGATATTCCAGAGATTTTGAAGGAGGCTGATGACAAGAGCAAGCAAACTATAAAAGGGGCTCTCCGCCCTTTGACTCAGCTTTTCAAATCTAAACCTCCCTTTCCTCAGAGGTTGGTGAAGAAGAAGGAAGATGCTAAGTTTGAAAAAATTTATGATCAGCTGAAGTAATTATCTCTGAATTTCCCTTTCTTGGAAGTTGTCAAGGAGATGCCCGATTTTGCTAAATATTTGAAGGACCTACTGACCAAGAAGAAAATGGTGTAACATGAAATCGTGAGTTTGACTCACACTGTGAGTTCCATCATTTCATCAACTATTGTTTAGAAAAAAAAGTAGATCCTGAGGCATGTCATTGGTTAGACAATAGCAGACATTCGGGGAATTCCTTCTGGATCTATGAACATAAAATCCAGTTAGAGGAATATAGCAAGCCGAGTGTGAAGCATCAAAGGAGATTGAATGAGAATATGCAAGAAGTCATGAAAAATAAGCTAATAAAGTGGTTAGATGCCGGGGTAGAGTATCCGATTGCAGACAGCAAGTGGGTAAGTCGTGTTCAACGTGTTCCCAAGAAAGGAGGTATCACTATGGTGCCTAATGCAAAGAATAAGCTGATTCCCACTCGTACAGTTACTGGATGGTGTGTGTGCATGGACTATAGGAAGCTGAATACTGCCACTTGTAAAGACCACTTTCCCATGCCGTTCATAGATCAGATGCTGGATAGCCTGGCTGGGTGGTCTTACTATTGCTTCTTAGATGGAGACTCTAGCTACAATAATCAACATTGCCTTAGAATATCAAGAGAATACGACTTTTACTTGTCCTTATGGGACGTTTGCGTTCAGCCGAATGTCCTTTGGGTTGTGTAATGCACCAGCTATTTTTCAGAGGTGCATGATGTCGATCTTTTCTGACACGGTAGAAGATTTCTTGGAAGTGTTCATGAATGATTTCTCTATTATGGGTGATTCGTTTGAGGATTGTCTTGGCCATCTAGGTCAAATGCTGAAAGATGTGAGGAGATAAATCTCGTGCTAAATTAGGAGAAGTGCCACTTTATGGTGAAGGAAGAGATCATCCTCGGTCACAAAATCTCTGAAAAGGGAATTGAGGTCGATCAAGCTAAGATAGATGTGATTGCAAAACTTCCTTCACCTATCTCAGTCAAAAGTGTCCAAAGTTTCTTGGGACATGTTGGGTTCTACAGGCGCTTCATCAAAGATTTCTCCAAGATTGCTAACCCGATGTGCAAGCTTCTTAAAAAAGAGGCTAAGTTTGTATTTGATGAAAAGTGCCAAAAGGCGTTTGATGAATTAAAGGAGCGCCTCACTACTGCTTCTGTTATTGCTACTCTTGATTGGTCCTTTCCTTTTGAATTGAAGTCTGATGCTAGTGGTTTCGTGATAGGTGCTGTGCTTGGCCAGAGGGACAATAAAATTATGCACCCGATCAATTATGCAGCAGAACACTGAATGCTGCTCAGATGAATTACATAGTGACGGAGCAAGAGCTGCTTACAATAGTTTTTGCTTTTGAGAAAGTTCAGGCCTATCTGTTGGGGTCCAAAGTCGTGGTATACACTGATCATGCTGCATTGAGATACTTGATGGCGAAGAAGGAAGCAAATCCATGACTAATTCGATTGGTGCTATTGCTGCAAGAGTTTGACTTTGAGGTGAAAGACTACAAAGTAACTGAGAATCAGGTTGCTGACCATCTCTCTCGGCTTGAAGAAGCTGGGAGACCTTCTGATGAGCTAGATATAGATGATGTGTTTCTAGATGAGAGGGTGTTGGCTGTGTCAATGGAGGTGGCACCGTGGTATGCCGACATTGCCAATTATTTGGTGACAGGCATAGTTCCAGAAGATATCAAAGCATACCAAAAGAAGAAGTTCTTGCGGGATTCTCATCAATACTATTGGGATGAGCCTTACTTGTTCAGAACATGCGCTGACAGCATCATTCGGCGTTGTGTTCCCGAAAGTGAAATGATGGCGATTCTAAAGGCATGCCATGACTCTGTTGGGGTTCATCATAGCGGTAACTGGACTGCTGCTAAGGTTCTTGAATGCGGTTATTATTTACCGACTATCTTTCATGATGCAAATTTATTGGTGCGGTCTTGTGATCAATGTCAGAGGCAAGGGAGTATAGGCAGAAGGCAAGAGATGCCTATAAATTTTGTGATGGAGGTGGAATTGTTTGATGTCTAGGGGATTGACTTTATAGGACCCTTTGTGAGTTCTGGTGGCATGAAGTATATCTTGGTTATTATGGACTATGTGTCGAAATGGGAAGAAGCGGTGGCTTTACGTAACAACGAGGCCAAGAGTGTCATGGGGTTTCTCAAGAAGAACACATTTACTCGATTTGGTACTCCGCGTGTTATAATCAGTAATGGGGGTTCCCACTTTTACAATAGAGCTTTTGCGGGATTGATGGAGAAGTATGGCGTAAAACATAGGGTGGCAACACCTTATCATCCTCAGATAAGTGGGCAAGTTGAAGTCTCCAATCGGGAGATCAAAAGTATTCTAGCTAAAACGATTAATGCAAATAGAACTGACTGGGCTCGTAAGCTTGATAATGCTCTATAGGCTTACCGCAGTGCTTTTAAGACTCCGATTGGGACTTCACCCGTCAAGCTCGTTTTCGGCAAAGCTTGTCACCTGCTAGTTGAACTTGAACATAAGGCTATGTTGGCCTTGAAGAAATTAAACATGGATTGGGAAGACGCGACCAAACTCAGGTTTTTCCAACTCAACGAGATAGATGAATTTCGGTACTAGGCATATGAAGTGCTGCACTTTATAAAAAGAGGATGAAGCAGTATCATGATCAAAAGATCCTGAAGCGAGAATTCTTCAAGGGTGATCCTTTCTTGTTGTTTAACTCTAGATTAAAGCTCGCGGCATCGGTAAGCTAAAGTCAAGGTGGTCTGGTCCGTTTGAGGTGGTAAGTGTTTCACCCCATGGGGCGATTGAGCTGAAGTCCGGAGATGGAACTCGGACATTTAAGGTGAATGGGCAGAGGGTGAAGCACTATCATGGGATGGTTGATGGACATAGAATCATTGATCGATACCGGTTGAAGCACCTAGGAACGAATGCAGACTCAGTAAGTCCCAACCAAGAGTAGATTGGTACCACCATCGTGTTGCGACGTTAAATCAGGCGCTTCTTGGGAGACAACCCAAGTATAATGGTTATTTTCTTTTTATGTTTGAAGCATATAGGGTAACATTTGTTTTGGTGCAGGATACAAAGTGTAGAATCTGGAGTTGATCTACGCCAGAATCTACGGTCCTTAAAAATTTTACGGTCCGTATATGGAAGCATAGATTGAGATATCAAAAAAAGATGATCCTTTGTTGATGATTTATGCCAGAATCTATGGTCCGTGAAATTTTTATGGACTATAGATGGAAGCGTAGAGTATGAGCCAGGTAAGTGCTCTTTCTGTTCTTGATATACGCCGACATTTACGGACCGTAAAATTTTTATAGACCGTAGATGGAAGCGTACATCAAGGACCATCAGATCAATCAGCGTTGCAAGATTTACGTCAATATCTACGCCCCGTACAATTTTTACGGGCGCAGATTGACAGCGTAAAAGGCCCAGGTAAGTTTAAGTGAAACGCAGCTAGGGTACAGAACAATTTTTATTTTGCTTCTAAGTCTTCAACTCAATACAAAACTCCCTAAAACTCCCTCTCTTTTTCAAATTCCACCACTATCCAATCACTACCCTAAATTCACTCCACTTTTCACTCCCCACAATCATCAGTTACGTATTCCTTTCCTACACAATACCCACAACTCCTCACCACAACACCCAAGCACAAACCCTTAGCAGCCGTTTGAGTTGAAGCAAGAAGCAATCTCTTTGTGTCTATTTGATCATCTGCGTCTCTACGAGGTTTGTTGATTCTCTCATACCTTCGTTTTGCTCTAGAGTTGCATATTAGCGAGAGGGACGAATGCCCATTTGTCTCTCAATGACCTTGTTGTGTGATTTCTTGAAATCTTATTGTATGGGGTGTAGAATCTTGAAATAAGAGGGGCGGGGATTTGGTTGTGTTGTGCGTAGCATTGGACTCATGGGGAACGAGTATTCGAAACCCCCATTGGGTCGGTGGGCATTTCGAGTGTCAATGTCGTAATTGATATAACAATTCGTTATGCCCACCAATTGTTCGATAAAATGCTTGAATGAGAAAAAGTGTAGATTGGGGTGAAGTCTGAGTAACCCCGACAAGATACGAGCAAAATAACGGGGTTTCATGTATAAAAATAAGTCTTGAATGCATATGAGTCACTGGGGAAGTTTGGGTAACTGATTACAGAGAAGGTGGGGATAGAGACGGGATAGATTTACGGACCGTAGAAATTTTATGGACCGTAAATCTGTGTCGTAGATATACCTTATTGCATTGAAATCTCTCTGTTCCTATTTTACGATACAACCTACAGGCCGTTAAAATTTTACGGACCGTACTTGTATAGTAAAACAGTTGCTTCAGTTCCCAAACTTTTTGTCCCAAATCTACGATGGGTTTTACGGATCGTAAATTTTTTATGGATCGTAGAACTCCACCGTAGAAAACACTGTGAACACACATGCATCTCTGTCACCAATCTACGGTCTCTTTTACGGATCGTACATCTTTTACGGTCCGTACACAAAAAACAAATTGTGTTTTAAATTATCATCCTTGTTTACACCTTCATTATTGGAGATACTAATGTGTAGTCCATATGTATGGCTCCAAGAACACCGCCGGGCGGGTCGTGCCTGGGGCCAGCCTGACAAAACAGGGTAAGGTCGACCCAAATCAAGACCGGCTCCGTGATCGGACCAGGGGTGATGAAGAC
>NW_026719589.1:0-11616 GCF_029784015.1 Lycium ferocissimum
CCGGAGGTAAAGTTTTTTTTGGAAAAAGGCAAGGGCAAGATCCGAGAAAAAGGACGATAAAAGAATTGGATTGAAGATACAAATTGTGACGAGATAACGTAAGGTGTTGCAATGCTATCGAGTAAAGAAAGATTAAAAGACAAGAAGGTTATGCCAAGACTTATTCGTTAAGGCACCGTGGCGGAATAACAACAGAAAGGAAATGACTTGCGAATCTGAGGTAGGAGCGGTGCATCTAATATTCCGCATGCCTATGCTTCGCAAATACATTATGACCCTTATAATATCCCCCGTGAAGGGGGAATTCGAATAATGGAGAAGCATTCAAGGAATAGAAGAGCTGTCCTATGAGGAACGACCAATAGTGGTCCTAGTTTGGCGGGAAAGAAAAACTGCGTGACAAAGATGTGACTCCCAGTAAGGTACTGTTTGGCGAAGCAGTACTAAGGAAAGGGTGACTTAAGAACTCGTGCAAGACGAGAAAGAAGTACCCCCACTTGGTTCCTATACCTACAGATAATCAGAATTACTTATTTGATTGTGTTGATTAATGCACGAGTTGCGTGCGACAATCGTAAAAAGGGAACTCCCCCAGAAATACTTATGAGCCCTTATAAGGCTAATTTAACATTCGAGGACGAATGTTCTAAAGAGGGGGAGGATGTTATACCTCGCATTTTGTGCGTATTCGGAAAAATTGGAAATAATTCGGAATGGTAAGAAATAAGGCCTTAATTGGATCTTACTTGATGTGCATGTGATGTTTAAGGAAATATTGATACGGAAATATTGAGGAAGGTTAAGGGCAAAATTGGAACCTTGTAAATTAGTTCCGTGAATTTCCAAGAGTGATCCATCATTAATTGGGCTTACAAAAAAAGAAAGGAAAAATCATGAATTGAGGCCCAAGAGAAGAGGGGGTTGGCCGGCCATGCCACAGGCTCAACCATGGTTTGAGTCATGTGATCAAGTCATGTGACAAATTAATATAAGGGGCATGAGAGCTTCAAGAAAATTCAAGAAACATTTGAACAAGAGAAAATAAAAGAAACAAGAAGAGAGAAGACTAGCTATTCGCCAAGCCTTAGAAATTTTGCCCTCAAAACTTTGCTTCTAAAAAATTATTTTCTTGTGATATATATACTAATTCAGGTCCCTCTACAACTTGGTATAGTTATTTCGGAAGATAGACCATCGGTTTTGTCATTTGGATGATTTGGTAGAGTAAAGAAGCTTGAAGAGAAAGGTAAGAATCCATCCCTTCTAATTATGTTTTGAAGGTTTGTTTTTGTTGTAGTGTATGTAAATGAGTAGAATATATAGAAATATGGAAGTTTGCAAAGTGGATATGAATTTTATGCATGTGGCCGTGCATGGGTGTGTGTGTGGTATAGTTGAGATGAGTTGGATTTTATGTTGTATTCTAGTTGTGGTTATTATGGAAATTGTATTGGAAATGAAAGTTGAATGAAAATGGGATGAAGTTGCAAATTTGCATGCCAAGCCGTGGGATATGGAGGGATGAAGTAATGATGAATTTATTTTGTTTAAAATGTTAGTTGTGTTGCTATGATCTCTATAATGCAAATGGAAGTTTAACGATTCAAGTTTGGCATTAGAATTGCATATATGTGTTATAGGAAAGTATATGTGTGCTAACATAGTTGATATGCAATTATGAAAATGCATTGCTTAAGTGCTAGTTGTGATTGTCGTTAATGAATTTCAGAGATGATAATGTGTGTTGAATATGTTGGTCGAAGAATGGAAGTGTCGGATGAGTTATGGTTTCGTGGAAAGTTTGTATATTTTGCGAATAATATGTAAAATTATATGAAATGCCTCCAAAATGATGTTGGAATGATGTTGATGAGTAAATGAGTATGAAAACATCCATGTTAGATTGAAAATGTGAAATTGGTTGCAAGTCGTCGCTTAGGCATAAAGATGTCTATTCGTGTTAGTAGGCGATTCGCGTTGTGGATTAACATTGTTGGTTTGGTTGTTGTTGACATTTGAGCCGAGTTAATTTCTCGGGGTGTCATATTTATATGGGGGGAAGTGCCGCCGAAATTTCGTAGGCAAATACTAAACCCAAGTTGGAAGTTTGAACCGCATGAATAGTAATTGGTAAATGTGACCATTTGTAGGATTTTGATGAAACGGATTGGAGTCTCGACGAGCTTAACAAGCAAGAAAGGTATGTAAAGCTCTCCCATTTCTTCTCTTGGCATGTCTTAGATGTACTAGGCTCGAATTTGAACTTCGGGGACAACTCCTTTCTAATCTACGTCTAGAACGCTCTCTTTTTCATTCAATAAATTGAATGGTTTATTGTATGAATAGTTGGAAAAATTGTTTAACCTCTAAAACTCGTGCAAATGAGATCCGATTACCTTACAACACTCATAAATGACATTATGAAGTTTGACATGCGTAATTTGCATACGCCACCTCATTTGACCGAGGTGGGTCCACTTTGTCCGAATTTTTCCTATTACTCCGTTTGAACCACTTTGGAAATAAATAAGAAACTAAGGAAAGTTTTTAGCTATCTTTCTAATTTCTACAGAATAACTGTTATATATATTTATTTGAGTCTGAAGATCTACCTTGGAATTTGCAAAGGCTCCAGAAAGCTTATTCTGATATGAAACATTTCGACATCCAAAAGACTTATGCTCTGGTTATTATTAAAGGTCCACTATGAGATCCGTTGTCTGTGTTACGCCTTCGAGTCTCTGTAAAATGTTGTATGTTTTGCATTGCATATGGTTTTCTCACTACTCTGCTCGTGCGAGCCGTAGCCACTCTTTCCCGCGTCCGGCCAGGGCATGTATTCGTGCAATTCCCCGCATTATTCACCGCGTCCCCTCACTAGAGGGCCGGGGCATGTTATATATATATATATATATATATATATATATATATGATGATGATGATGTGATGACGGGGAGGTGGCCAGGATGGCATGTGATGATTCCCTTCACCGCGTCCCTCACTAGAGGGCCGGGGCATGTTGCATGTGCATATATGTGATGATTTTACTTACTGTCACGACCCAACTAGGGGCCGTGACGAGTACCCGATACTTGTACCGAGCACCCCTTACCTATCATTATACCTGTACCTCTTAATAGGTCGTATGAACAGTGCCCCTTTTTTTTTTCCAAACTAAACATTAACATTAGCAGCGTCATTATAAACATAGAACAGTTAGCTTCGCTATCACTTCATACAACTGCACAAAGATGCCAAAATACCACATATTTAACTATACATAACTGACTGTACATATCTGTCTACGAGCCTCTAGACATAGTACACTTATACATAGAAAGGCCGAGTACCGTCGAGCCCGAAAATATATACACAAAAGAGTACCACGAGAGATGAGGCTCCGGGACAACCGGAGCGCGGCTGTCACGTGTCTGGTGGTAGAGCTCTAATGATCAAATCCGCCTGTCCCCGCCGACACGCGCGGCATGAAACGCAGCGCCCACAAGAAGGGGCGTCGCACGAATAGTGTACCGAGTATGTAAGGCATGAATAGTAATATGCGAGAACATAAATCATGCATAATGACATAAGAACTACAACTCAAGTCCCGGGATAGAAACATAACCGTATATATATAGGTGCCCTTGGGCGTACGTGCTTCCTTAACTTTCCTTACTCATTTATATATATATACACATATGCATAAACTATAGAATATATATTATATTGCCGAGGCGTCGGCACCGATCCATTTAACCATAAATATGCACATCCCGCGTCCGGCATCCCGCGTCCGGACGATTTCAAGTCATGTAATGCCAGCGATCGGTGGATATGCGTATATAACGCTCTGCCATTATCTCCATTTTCCCCGTAGATATATAAAAATTTCATGTATAAATATCGGCGTCTATAGCGCCCTGGCTCTTTCATCATACACAAATGCTCATATCGTATATATATATCAGCGTCTATAGCGCTCTGATTCTTTTTGTGTCATATATATATATACTTATATCTTATACGGTTACCAGCGTCTATAGCGCTCTGATCCTGCTATCATATACTTATGCTTATATCATGTATATTTTTCAGCGTCTATAGCGCTCGACTCGCTATCATACAATATACTTATACTTGTACATACGTGGGGTGCACACACATCCATCGGGATCCTAGGGCATAATTCCTTGTACTTAGATTCTTTAGAATAGTCATTACCTATAATAGAATTAGGTTATCCAGAACCGGTTTAATATTCTCGTACTTTCGTTTTTATAGCAAGGTATATTATCTACATATGTTACGTGTCATGACGTTACTCCCGAAGATCTTAGGGTAATCGGGTCTCTTCCTTGCAAGTTCTAGGATATGTAGACATTTCTTTCACAATTCATGCACTCTTGATTCAATCTTACTGAATGAATAGTAACTATTTTCAGTCGCGGATTTCTAGAGTTAGGAAAGTCCCCGAGGCGCGAAATCAAGCCTATACGTCTAAGACATGCCAAGAAAGGAAGGGGAAACCTTACATACCTCTTTCTGCTCCTTTAGCTATTCCGAATTCGCGTCGCAATCTCGCCAAAATCTGCAAATTGGTCATATTTACCAAAATTCTTATTAGGACACTTAGGGTTGAAATCTTAAGGTAATGCTTGGCTACCGAAATTTCGGCAGCATTTCCGCTGTAAATATACCATCCTCGACATTCAACTTAGCAAATTTTCAATCAACAACAACCCGGGAATTCAAACCCGGCCAAACTATCAACAACAATACCAATATTCATACTAACAATTCCCATAACCAACTCAAAATATATTCCAACAATTCATCAACATATTATTTTCTTCAAGACCTTCCAACTCCAATGGAAGCATTAACAACATTATAATTCATATGTCGACAACACCACACTAACAACATTACTTTCCATGCATACTAAAACATAATATTCCCTTTACATGAACTTTTACAACAAGTCTCCATAACTACCATTTCACAAAAATTCACTAAGTTCTTATTAGCAATATAGAATCCACATAACAACAACCAATATACTAAATAAAATTAACTCATTTTCCTCCATACTTCAATAATTATACCCGGCCATGCATACCACATGCACCATACGGCCACCTTACTACATGCACAACTACAACTTTTCCAAAAATCATTCAACTTCCATCATCAACATAACATTCACAACAATTACAACCAAACACTAAACAAAATAGTTAGCTCATAATTTCCACACATACACTATATACACACGGCCACACCATGGTTTTTCTCTCCCATGGATTTCATCCACTTTTTACATACTACAACATGCATAAACATCCATAAAACAATAAAAAGAGGATTAAACCTTACCTCTTTCCTTGTCTCTCCACTTGACTACAACTTCCAACTTGTAAGTATTTGTGTTGTTCTTGCTCTAATAACCACTTCAACTTGGTGAGGGCCCTTTAATTAGTGGAAAACAATTTTTGAAGGAATTTTTGTAAATTTTCTTGTTGATTTTTGACCTTGGCCGAATTGGCCTTGGAGTTTTCTCCTTCTTTTTTTTTTTTTTTTTGTGCTCTTGATTCTCTTGAAATTTCTAGAGAAATAATGAGTATTGGAATGATTTTATACAAGTCTTCCACCCCTTTTTTTCATTTTTTATGAATAGGTCCCTCCACACAAAAGTATAATCACATAACCCCTTTCCTTCATTTTCTAGAAAATTCCTCCTTTTTCATTTTTTTTTTCTTAAAACAAAAGATGACCTATTTTGTCATCTTAGCCCCTTATTTCATCACATGGCCAATATGGCCTCTTTTGGAACTTCCATGAACCCTCCTGCAAAATTCCCGTTTTGCCCCTCAACTTTTCTTAATATTACCATTTTACCCTTAGCCTTCCACATTATTTCCACTTCTAAATTTTTCATAAGCAACTCACATTCCAAACAAAATAAAATGTGGCCTTGCTTATTGTCTTCCCGCGATTGTCTTGAATTATCCGATTGCATAAAATGCGGGATATAACATCCTCCCCCCCTTTAGAACATTCGTCCTCGAATGTTAAACTGACCTCATGGTGCATTATAATACTTCGGGGAGGTCTCCTTCGTAGATATCTCACATATCGTTCAACATATCCATTCTAGGAGCTTAGGTTGCCTCCAAATCATAGGCCAATGAATTTAGCTCCGAACGCTGGCTCTGCGTTAACAAGTCCCTCTTGTTGGTCCTTGAACCGTCATAGTCCATTTTTGGTCCAACATGTCCGCCCTTCGTTAGTCTAATCCGTCTCCGCCTACATGACTTTTATAGGGTTCCTAACCACTCCACACACTGTAATTTACGCTGGGCTACCTAATTTTATATTCGTCTCTTGTTCCCACATTTTTGGAGTTTTCAGCATATTTCCCAGGGGGTCACCCATCGTGAAATCGCTCTCACCCTAGCACGCTTAACCTTGAAACTTTAATGCATTTCAGCGTCTTAGCGTTAGTATTTTCGCCGTCGCTCCCTCGCACTACTTATATCCCACCATATGGAACGAGTTGGGGTCTTAGCAGTTTTCAAATCGCCCACGTAACACATCTTTTCTTTTGTTTACAGTCTCGCTCTCCGTGTGCTCTAGTATTCACTTTTACCGTACGTATGGCTACTCTTCGTCCTAATTTCCGAATTCTTAATATGTCCAAAGAATACAAGAAGCGGCGTAAGATAAGATAGAATCGAATCATCCGACACGTATATCATAGAAGGTGCCGAAAAGTACCCGTAGCCGCGTTCGCGAAGGCTCGTGGTCCCGTCGCCCGCCGGCCGCATATAGGCGGTGGGGGAGGGCCGGGCCGAACCGGATGCTCCTCCCTACCTCGGCCGCGTCCCGCCGAAGCTTGGGAAGTACGTCCGAGAGGGCGTGCGGTCGACGATGAACCAACCGCGGACCCGGCGGGCCGGGCTTGGTCTCCCTCATACCTCGCCGGGCAATCACGCATCCGATGGCCAACCCGCCCGCAAGTATAGCAAGCACACAGTACCGCGAGGCACTCCCCGAGCGTGGCCTACCACATCGCGCGCACCGCGGCGGGGGTGGCATCATTCTCGCTAGAATCGGCCTATTCTCGGGGACTGCGAAGCTCTATCGGCAAACCGAGGGGGTGCATCGGCCGCCGATTGGCACCGAATACCTAGATTGCTCCCCGTGCTTGTCCCCCTCTAT
The DNA here is from genome assembly GCF_029784015.1 of Lycium ferocissimum. NCBI lineage: Eukaryota > Viridiplantae > Streptophyta > Magnoliopsida > Solanales > Solanaceae > Lycium > Lycium ferocissimum. The sequence goes on from NW_026719589.1 coordinate 7,222, forward strand.
ACTCACTTCTAGCCCTGGGAAATCGCCCTTTTTCCGGAGCCCCGATCTGGATAGCGCTCTTCTCCGCGTGGCTGGTGTTGTTCTTCCAGGTTTTGGGCATGAGCCTGGATACGGGCAATAGTCATTCCATCCCGGAGTGAAGTCGTCGACACTCCTTAATTATACGCGGCCCCAACCCACTCACAAATCGATGTACATGATCCCCCATATCAGCGATCATGGCTGGGGCATACCTGGCCAGCGAATTAAAGCGGAGGCTGTATTCCCTAACGCTCATATTTCCTTGCTTGAGGTTTAAGAACATATCAGCTCGAGCTCGTCGAACTTCCGGCGGCAGGAAATGTCGCGCAAAATGCCTCAGTAAACTCCTGCCAAACCGGGGGAGGGGCATTTGCTCCCCTTTGAGATCTCCAACCGTCATACCACGGAAGCTGGCACATCCCGCAATCGTACGATGCCAATTCCACCGACTCGTATCCGAAGCATGTATAATCCTCGGTGTCCTCGCCGTCTCGTCTATGAAATTTGGGGGTCTTCCTTCGGTTTCGACCCGTAAAACTCCGGGGTCTTAGGGCGATAAAATCACGGGCCCTAGCACTTACTGTCCTATCTCCCGGGTCCGTATCTTGCCGCTGAGCCTGTGCGGCAACTAACTGAGTCAATAGCTGGATGGCCTCTGCCACCGGCTGGCCCGGTCGCTCGTCTCGCCCTCCCGGGCTGCCCTAGCTTTCTTTCGGCGGCATTATCGAAACCATAACATAGAATTAGGAAAGGAATATGGGAACACGGTAGCATAGCTCTATCGCACGATCTTAGAATACAAAGAAGGTCATATTTCCTAAATGCCCCGTAGCCTCCTCGTTTATAAGTGTGGCGCGCTACACACCCATAAACAAGACTCTACCGGACACGGCTCGTAGACAAACCCCTAGGACCGAATCGCTCGATACCACTTCTGTCACGACCCAACTAGGGGCCGTGACGAGTACCCGATACTTGTACCGAGCACCCCTTACCTATCATTATACCTGTACCTCTTAATAGGTCGTATGAACAGTGCCCCTTTTTTTTTCCAAACTAAACATTAACATTAGCAGCGTCATTATAAACATAGAACAGTTAGCTTCGCTATCACTTCATACAACTGCACAAAGATGCCAAAATACCACATATTTAACTATACATAATCGATCGTACATATCCGTCTCACGAGCCTCTAGACATAGTACACTTATACATAGAAAGGGCCGAGTACCTGTCGAGCCCGAAAATATATACACAAAAGAGTACCACGAAGTGAGGCTCGGACAACCGGAGCGCCGTCGTGTACGGGGCTACCGGTAGAGCTCTAATGATCAAATCCGCCCGTCCGCCGACTCGCGCGGCATGAAACGCGCCGCCCACAAGAAGGGGCGTCGTACGAATAGTGTACCGAGTATGTAAGGCATGAATAGTAATATGCGAGAACATAAATCATGCATAATGACATAACAGAACTACAACTCAAGTCCTGGGATAGAAACATAACCTGTATATATATAGGTGCCCTTGGGCAGATGCTGTGCTTCCTTAACTTTCCTTACTCATTTATATATATACACATATGCATAAACTATAGAATATATATTATATTGCCGAGGCGTCGGCAGCCGATCCATTTAACCATAAATATGCACATCCCGCGTCCGGGATCCCGCGTCCGGACGATTTCAAGTCATGTAATGCTAACCGATCGGTGGATATGCGTATATAACGCTCTGCCATTACCTCCATTTTCCCCGTAAATATATAAAAATTTCATGTATAAATATCGGCGTCTATAGCGCCCTGGCTCTTTCATCATATACAAATGCTCATATCGTGTATGTATATCAGCGTCTATAGCGCTTTGATTCTTTTTGTGTCATATATATATATATACTTATATCTTATACGGTTACCAGCGTCTATAGCGCTCTGATTCTGCTATCATATACTTATGCTTATATCATGTATATTTTTCAGCGTCTATAGCGCTCTCGACTCGCTTTATCATACAATATACTTATACTTGTACATACGTCGGGTGCACACACATCCATCGGGATCCTAGGGCATAATTCCTTGTACTTAGATTCTTTAGAATAGTCGTTACCTATAATAGAATTAGGTTATCCTAACCGGTTTAATATTCTCGTACTTTCGTTTTTATAGCAAGGTATATTATCTACATATGTTACGCGTCATGACGTTACTCCTGAAGATCTTAGGGTAATCGGGTCTCTTCCTTGCAAGTTCTAGGATATGTAGACATTTCTTTCACAATTCATGCACTCTTGATTCAATCTTACTGAATGAATAGTAACTATTTTCAATCGCGGATTTCTAGAGTTAGGAAAGTCCCGAGGCGCGAAATCAAGCCTATACGTCTAAGACATGCCAAGAAAGGAAGGGGAAACCTTACATACCTCTTTCTGCTCCTTTAGCTATTCCGAATTCGCGTCGCAATCTCGCCAAAATCTGCAAATTGGTCATATTTACCAAAATTCTTATTAGGACACTTAGGGTTGAAATCTTAAGGTAATGCTTGGCTACCGAAATTTCGGAGCAAGATTTCCGCTGTAAATATACCATCCTCGACATTCAACTTAGCAAATTTTCAATCAACAACAACCCGGGAATTCAAACCCGGCCAAACTATCAACAACAATACCAATATTCATACTAACAATTCCAATAACCAACTCAAAATATATTCCAACAATTCATCAACATATTATTTTCTTCAAGACCTTCCAACTCCAATGGAAGCATTAACAACATTATAATTCATATGTCGACAACACCACACTAACAACATTACTTTCCATGCATACTAAAACATAATATTCCCTTTACATGAACTTTTACAACAAGTCTCCAATAACTACCATTTCACAAAAATTCACTAAGTTCTTATTAGCAATATAGAATCCACATAACAACAACCAATATACTAAATAAAATTAACTCATTTTCCTCCATACTTCAATAATTATACCCGGCCATGCATACCACATGCACCATACGGCCACCTTACTACATGCACAACTACAACTTTTCCAAAAATCATTCAACTTCCATCATCAACATAACATTCACAACAATTACAACCAAACACTAAACAAAATAGTTAGCTCATAATTTCCACACATACCTATATACACACGGCCACACCATGGTTTTTCTCTCCCATGGATTTCATCCACTTTTTACATACTACAACATGCATAAACATCCATAAAACAATAAAAAGAGGATTAAACCTTACCTCTTTCCTTGTCTCTCCACTTGACTACAACTTCCAACTTGTAAGTATTTGTGTTGTTCTTGCTCTAATAACCACTTCAACTTGGTGAGGGCCCTTTAATTAGTGGAAAACAATTTTTGAAGGAATTTTTGTAAATTTTCTTGTTGATTTTTGACCTTGGCCGAATTGGCCTTGGAGTTTTCTCCTTCTTTCTTTTTTTTTTTTGTGCTCTTGATTCTCTTGAAATTTCTAGAGAAATAATGAGTATTGGAATGATTTTATACAAGTCTTCCACCCCTTTTTTCATTTTTTATGAATAGGTCCCTCCACACAAAAGTATAATCACATAACCCCTTTCCTTCATTTTCTAGAAAATTCCTCCTTTTTCATTTTTTTTTTCTTAAAACAAAAGATGACCTATTTTGTCATCTTAGCCCCTTATTTCATCACATGGCCAATATGGCCTCTTTTGGAACTTCCATGAACCCTCCTGCAAAATTCCCGTTTTGCCCCTCAACTTTTCTTAATATTACCATTTTACCCTTAGCCTTCCACAGTATTTCCACTTCTAAATTTTTCATAAGCAACTCACATGCCAAACAAAATAAAATGTGGCCTTGCTTATTGTCTTCCCGCGATTGTCTTGAATTATCCGATTGCATAAAACGCGGGATATAACACTTACCGCGCCCCTCATTAGAGGGTCGGGGCATGTTGTGTACGCATATGTTCATGATGATTTCTTTATTTATGTTACTCAGTCCATTAGTGCTTTTGACACGCACGATTTACGTTCGAGGTAAGTTTATGAGGTCCGATTCTATCGTACTACCATTCGTCCTCTTTATTTCCGTTTGATTCGATTCTTCGTATTTACCGCTTTACATACTCGCACATATTCCGTACCGACCCCTTTCTTCGGGGCCGCGTTTCATGCCGCGCAGTACACCCAGATGAGTTGAAGATATTAGCAGAAGACGTTCTAGCGGGATTGGCGAGCTCCACTTTCTCCGGAGTGTCACGGGTCTGAGCTTTATGATATGGAGTCATGTTCCGTGTTAGAGACTTTGCAGACAGTGTTGTGGGTATTAGATGTCGGTTATGTAAATGGCTATGTAAGCTTGTAT
>NW_026719590.1:0-11237 GCF_029784015.1 Lycium ferocissimum
CTTAGCATTGTTGTATTACGGATAGTTGAGCATGTTGTAATGTGAAGGAACGGATGAACTTTGTGAATTTATGTATGTTGAAGCTTGGCCGAAAATGGGCTGATTTGGTGTACACATGTGGGACTAATGTGATGTAGTATTTTGGTCGTCGTCGTTGTAAATTCTATGACGTAGAATGAAGTTTTAATGATCAAGTTAAGGTTACAATTGTGTGGGCTGAATTGGAGTGTTTTGAAAATGTTGCGGCTTGCTTGGAATATTCTTAAATCATGTGTGAATGGTTGCGGATTAGTAGGCGAACATGCGTGAATATTGAAATGATCGTATGTAGCTTATTTGAATACGATTGAAATGTTGTCGAGTTGTGTAGAAAGGAATTATTAATGTTAGAATGCGTTTTGAATCACTATGGATATCGTTATTGTGATTGTTGGTATGGTTGTTGTTGATATTAGCAGGTTAAATTCTGGGGTGTTGGATTGAGGGAGATCTTTGAATTTTTTTGTAGACAAAGTGTTAATTTGGAATTGGATTCTCAGTGTTATGGATAATGGTTGTTATCTAATGACGTGATTGTAGATCGTAAGAAGCAAGGCATAAGTTGGATTAGCCTAGGGAGCGGCCAAGTATGTTAAAGGCTCGTCCCCTTCTTTCAAAGGCATGATTCTTAGATTACGAGTTCATAAATGTTTCCATGCTTTATTGTTTCAAAAGTTTTGCTTTCAAAAATTTTGTTCCTAAACGAGTACGAAACTACGAACGACGTAACTTTCACATTAGGATTGCTATGAAACGTTAGTAGAAGTCTCTATAACGAGTAATAATCTTTAACTTTCATAGGCGGGCCCGGATTGGGTTGACACTCGTCCGTGGGCCCCGCGACTTTCCTTTGTTGGTTCTAACGACCTGTTTTTGAAAGAATTCTAAAATGTCTGTATCTTTCCAAAACGGAGGTTTATGACTCCGTAAGCTTACATGACAATGATGATGTCAAAAAAATGAGAATATTTTCCTACGATGAATATGATGATGATGATTCCATGTTTAAAGGTTCCAAGTCTATGATTTCAATGATCAGCCAGAACGTTGAGCTATTTCTTGATTTCTCAATTTTATTCATGAATAATGACTATTTTTAAAGATTCCAAAGTATATGAATTGATACCTTATGATCCTGTTTTATGTTCCTCGTGAAGTTATTATTCATTGACAGTCTCGCCTTATAATAATCGTTCCTTCAAGGTGAGACAAAGCGACCATGATTATTCCATAATACAATCGGAGGTTACCGACCTTACGTCACTCCGATAGATACATGACTTTCTTTGGGCTCTCATGCATGCTACTTATATGAAATATGAATATGATATATATATGTATATATATGGGGAATATGGGAAAGGGCGAGAGCGTTATATACGCGTAACCACCTGATCAGTTGGTATAATATGACATGATACCGTCCCGGACGTGGGATGCCCGGACGCGGGATATGTGGTTATGGATCGGGCCGTACGTTCCTCGGCACTAACTTATATGGATCGGGTGTCACGACCCAACTAGGGGCCGCGACGAGCACCGTCTGTCTGCGCGCACCCTATCATATGTCTTGTTCTTATTACTAAGTGGGCCGTATGAACAACGACATTTTTTTTTTCCTTAACAACATCGTCGATAATAGCATACATGTAGACGAGTAGTAATATCCATTTGTCTTGACATATCATATGGTGACAAAACAACTGGTACGTGAAACATCTACATGTACATATACGTCTACGAGCCTCAAACACGATACATATAATTACAAGTAAGCGGCTTTCTTTGTGTCCAAATATATACATAAAAGTAGTACCCAAAATAAACTCCGAAACAAGCTGGAGCGCCTCTCGATGTCTGGTGAAAAAGCTCAGGGGTCAATCCGAGTCAACGACACACATTGGCATGAGGCGACCCCAAGAAAAGGGGTCGATGCGGCGATGTCACAGTATGTAAGCCATGGAAATAATACGGTGAAGCATGTAACATATGAACAATAACAACATGTGGGACAAGGATCATATAACGAGATAAAGGGATAATGCATGCCACTGTGATGCCTTTCGGGCGGATGTCATGCTTGCTTATTATATACTTTTGTTCAAAACATATCGTGTCATATACATGTGAAAATAACAAGTCATGTCGCCGAAATACGTCGGCTTCCCACATGTGTCCGCGTCCAGGAGCATCCGCGTCGGGATGGAGATTCGCCAGTGACCGGTGGTAATGCGTCTATAGCTGCCGCATGTATCCATTCCCCAAAATTCCCCCGTTTCATATACATATCATATCGTGTCATATACATATCATATAAGCGACATACTGGGGCATAAGAACGAGAAAGTCATGTGTCTATCGGGGTGACGTAAGTCGGTAGCCGAATTACCTTATGGAATAACCACGGTCGCTTCGTCTCACCTTGAAAGAACAAACATTATAAGACGAGACTAGCAATGAATAGCAACACCACGAGAAAACTTAAAACGGATTATAAAGTTTCAATAAAACAAGTGATGGGAATCCGGTATGCACGTATATCGAGAGACTCGAGTGACAAACATGAAAACACGGTCATTACGTCCATTGGGTCATCCACGAAGGTTTCAAGACATTTCAATTTCATTTCCAAGGTTTTAGGACGTTTGAACATCATTTTACCTTAAAGCACAAGTTTTGGGTTCAATTCTCTTTTTTGAATGAATAGTGAATAAATTTAGGTGTCGTTTCCGAGGGTAGAACTTTTCCGAGGTCGGATTTTGACCTATACTAACTAGGACATGCCAAATGAAGGAGAAGTAGGCTTCACATGCCTTTTCGCTTTGTACGTCTCTCCAAACTCAAGCTCCAAGTTAGAAAATCTACAAATTGGTCATGTTTACCAAACATGATTAGTGCCTTTGGAATTGGATTCTTAAAATAAAACTTGGCTACCGAGATTTGACAGCACCTCCCCTATAAATACTCCATCCCACAAGTTCAACTTGGTATCAAACAACAACAATCCGGGAATTCAAACCGACCAAACTATCAACCAACAATACCAACAACAATATAAGCAACATCGACAATCGACTAAAACGCATTCTAGCGCCAAATAGTCTTATTTTCCAAATAACCCAACAACTCAAATCCAACTTTACACTTACAATCCAATATCAATATGTTCATATTCACATACTAATTTAAGGTCATTCAAACATAAACCAAGAGCATTTCAAACTATATATCCAATATTCAACAATTCCAACAATTTCCATACAATTCGATATAATTTAATACAATATAATTCGCATAATATTCCAACAATACCATCAACATACTACTTGCTCACATCTTCCAATTTATGAGACAACAACAACATTTTCTTCCTTCTTTCAAATTCAAGCACGACAATCCAATTTTCATTCCTCTAAACCATTAAATCTTTATTCTAACATCATAAAACCCATCATAACAACAATTTCCATTCTAAATAAAATCAATTCATCACACCCTACCATAACCTTGAATTCGGCCAACCCCCTCCCCATATGCATGTTTTTCATAATTTCCATATTTTCCATACATTACAACAACAACCAACACACAACACAACACAACACAACACATACACACACTCACGGCTCTACACACACTTCCACAACACATGAGTTTCATCATTTTCATGCAACCAACATACTTAAACATCCATAACACATAGAAATAGAATTAAACCTTACCTTTTCCTCAACTTCTTCACTTGGCTCAATTTACCAACTTGTATGAATATGTGTTTTTCTTGCTCCACAAACCACTCCAACTTACTACAAACTCTTCAAGGGATTGTTTGTCTATGAAGAACAAGTTGAGAATTCTCTCCTTTTTTTTTTTTTTTTTTTTTTTTTCTTTTCTTTTTCCTCGAAAGCCGAATGGTCTTGTGTTCTTTCTCCTCTCTTCTCTTTCTTTCTTATCTCTTGGAAACTCTAGAGAAAAAGATGAATAAATCATCTTTCCACATCTTTATATGTAGTTCCCTCGATAAAATTTGAACAAATTGTCCCTTGTTTGGCTTTTTTTCATTTGGCCACATTTTGAAAGTGGGGTCCATGGCCAAGTGGCCCCCTTTCTTGAAAATTCTAGCAAATCTCTTCAATTTCATGAAAAATATTTTCCCTTGTTCCAAATTTGCCCCTAGCCTTTCTCCGTATTTCCACGAGTCATTATGCAAATTTACCATTTTACCCCTGGCCTTTCTTAATATTTCAACTTTACAATTTTCCATACGCAACTTGTGTCACTTGCCTTGACTTACCCGAGGGTCAAAATACGGAATGTAACATCCTCCCCCCCTTTAGAACATTCGTCCTCGAATGTTGAGCGCGCTTTTATAGAGAGTTACCACGTTTCGGGAGGTTTCCTTTATAGGTTGTCATCGTACACAATCACTCAACACGTCCGTTCAGATACCTTGGTTGACTTATATTTTCTTATTATACTATACTTCATAGGATGTCGTCTCGGTTGTCCCCTTTTTATCTCTCTTGATCCTTTTCGGTTACCTTGGTTGTTCTATATTTGCGTCGTCTGTACCCGTCGTCAATCTTGTTCTACGCCTTCTTGGTAGTTGCTCAACGTGCCAACATATCCCAAATTCTTGTTACCCTCTCATTCCCAACATTTCCAACCACTATTTAAACTTGCCTTGATTCTAGGGGTTTGTGTTATACCTATTTCCTTTTCATCGGCCGGTCCAACTCGGTCTACGCAACCATCACGTATCCGGTCATCCCGTATACTTTAATATCATCGAGCTACCCTAACTTCACATTTGCCTCCTATCTCTATACTTGTGAAATTTTTGGGATACTTCCCGGTCACCCATCGTAGGTGCTCCCGTTCCGGCACGCTTAACACGAAACGTTATCGTATTACGGTATCTTAACGCTAACGTATTCGCATCCCACTCTCCCCGCGGCTTTGTCACGTAATCCGGGGAGGTTAGAGTACTAGTCACTTTTGATACGCCCTCGGAACGTACTTTTCTCTTAATTACCGTTTTAGCCTTCTCGGCCCTAATACTCGTTTCTTGTCTATGCGTATAACTACCTTTTGTCCGGGATTTCTAGATTTTCGTCGAATATAAGGAATGACACATGACGATATAGAGTTTAAATCGATCACGTATGTACTTTATAAGGGAATGCGATTGGGTACACTGTGGGCGTCTGGGAGGGCTCGGGATCCTGCTTTGTCTCGTCAAGGCGAATATGCGGTTACGAGGACCTTTGTCTTGCGGGTGCTCCTCCTCTGCCTCGACCACGACGGTGGGGCCTGGGGCGTCTGGGAGGCGCACGGTCGACGACGAACCGATGGCGGATCCGGCGGTGAGTACGATCTCTTGGGTCCTCGTGGGCGATCACGCATCAAGTGGTCGGTCGACCACGGACAAAAGCACTTTTGTGTCAAGGTAGCAACGCCGAATGTAACTTGCCACCCAGGGTACATCGTGGTGGGGGTGGCCTTGTCTGTTGAATCCGCTCTATCTTTGGGACCACCGGAGCTCGGGCACTACGTCCATGGTTCTGGATACTGGGAATGCGCGATGCTGTCCGCCTCTATATTCACAGACCCCAAAAAGATCTGGCCACTTTTTACGCGGAGCCCCTATCAAGATCCGCTCGCCCCTCGTTCTTCGGTATTGTTCTTCCGGAGTTTTGGGCGTGGGCACGAATGCGGCGATAGTCATCGATGCGGAGTGAGGGGCATCGAAGCATTCTCTGGCTAAATGCGGCCACTAGCCCTCTTACATGCGATGCACACGATCCCCCATATCTCCTTACCGTGGGTAGGGCGTCGTGCGGGCTAATGAGTCAAATCGGAGGCTATTGCTCGAGCACTCGTATTTCCTGTGTACGAGATTCGAAACATGTCGGCTCGGGCCGTCGAACCTGCGGCGGTAAGTAATGTCGCGAGAAATGCCTCGATAAACTCTCGCCGGACGGGGGAGGGCGCGTTCGCTCCCCTCGCGAGGATATCCCAATTATTATGCCGGTCGGTGCTATGTCCCGCGATACGTACGAGGCCAACTCTGCGGCTCGGTCCTCAGAAAACGTGTATTATTTTCGAGCGTCCTCGACATTTCATCCAAAAAGCTTTGCGGGTCCTCCTCATACGGTTTCGATCCATAGAACTACGGAGGATTTAGGGAGATAAAATCACGGGCTGCGGCGCTCGCCGCCTGTCCCCTTGGCCGTATCCTGCCCGGCCCGAGCTTGTGCGGCGACAGCGGGTCGATTTGGATGGCCTCGGGTGCCTGGCGGCCCGCGTGTTGCTTGGTCTTGGTGGGGCTCTGCCTGCTCTGGCACACGGGGGAAGCGGGGAGAAGCCTCGTTGTGGGACTCGCCCGGCTTCCACTTATTTGGTGGCTCCGTTCCAACTTCTTTCCCCGACCACCCTCTTGCCCTTAGGGCTGCTGGCAAGCTTTTCTCGTCACGGCATTACGCCGAAACCATAACGCGAGTTAAGAAGAATATAAGCTTCGGTAACATAGCTACATCGCACGATCTTAGAGTACAAAGGAGGTCATATTTCCTAAATGCCTGTGACCTCCCGTTTATAAGTATGAGCGCGCTACGTACCCGTAAACGGGACTCTCTTTGGACACGGCTCGTAGACAAATCCTAGGGCGAGACGCTGCGATACCAACACGTCACGACCCGACTAGGGGCCGCGACGAGCACCGATACTTGTGCGAGCACCCCTATCATATGTCTTGTTCTTATTACTAAGTGGGCCGTATGAACAACGACATTTTTTTCCTTAACAACATCGTCGATAATAGCATACATGTAGACGAGTAGTAATATCAAGCGCATCTTGACATATCATATGGTGACAAAGACAACTAGGTACAGTGAAACATCTACGTACATATACGTACGAGCCTCTAAACACGATACATATAATTACAAGTGGCGACTTTCTTTGTGTCCAAATATATACATAAAAGTAGTACCCAAAATAGAAGCTCACGAAACAAATGGAGCGCCTCTCGATGTACGGTGAAAAAGCTCCTAGGGGTCAATCCGTCACACTTTGTCGACTGCGTGGCATGAGACGCGCCCCCGAAGAAAAGGGGTCGGTACGACGATGTCTGCAAGTATGTAAGCCATGGAAATAATACGGTGAAGCATGTAACATATGAACAATAACAACATGTGGGACCAAGGATCATATAACGAGATAAAAGGGATAATGCGCAACTGTGAGTGCCTTTCGGGCGGATGTCATGCTTGCTTATTATATACTTTTGTTCAAAACATATCGTGTCATATACATGTGAAAATAACAAGTCATGTCGCCGAAATACGTCGGCTTCCACAATGTGTCCGCGTCGGGCATCCGCGTCGGGATGGGATGGAAATTACGCCAGCTGACCAGGTGGCAATGCGTCTATAGCGCAACATGTATCCATTCCCCAAAAATTCCCCATTTTCATATACATATCATATACATGTCATATACATATCATATAAGCAGCATGCATGAGAACCCAAAGAAAGTCATGTGTCTATCGGGGTGACGTAAGGTCGGTAGCCCCCAGATTACCTTATGGAATAACCACGGTCGCTTCGTCTCGCTTTGAAAGAACAAACATTATAAGACGAGACTAGCAATGAATAGCAACACCACAAGAAAACTTAAAACGAGTTATAAAGTTTCAATAAAACAAGTGATGGGAATCCGGTATGCACGTATATCGAGACTCGAGTGACAAACATGAAAACACGGTCATTACGTCCCATTGGGTCATCCACGAAGGTTTCAAGACATTTCAATTTCATTTCCAAAGGTTTCGGACGTTTGAACATCATTTTACCTTAAAGCACAAGTTTTGGGTTCAATTCTCTTGAATGAATAGTGAATAAATTTAGGTGTCGTTTCCGAGGTAGAAATTTTCCCGAGGGTCGGATTTTTGACCTATACTAACTAGGACATGCCAAATGAAGGAGAAGTAGGCTTCACATACCTTTTACGCTTTGTACACGTCTCCAAACTCAAGCTCCAAGTTCGCCAAAATCTACAAATTGGTCATGTTTACCAAACATGATTAGTGCCTTTGGAATTGGATTCTTAGAATAAAACTTGGCTACCGAGATTTCGGCAGCACCTCCCCTATAAATACTCCATCCCACCAAGTTCAACTTGGCCCATATCAAACAACAACAATCAAAGGAATTCAAACGGCCAAACTATCAACCAACAATATCAACAACAATATAAGCAACATCAACAATCGACTAAAAACGCATTCTAGCGCAAATAGTCTTATTTTCCAAATAACCCAACAACTCCAAATCCAACTTTACACTTACAATCCAATATCAATATGTTCATATTCACATACTAATTTAAGGTCATTCAAACATAAACCAAGAGCATTTCAAACTATATATCCAATATTCAACAATTCCAACAATTTCCATACAATTCGATATAATTTAATACAATATAATTCGCATAATATTCCAACAATACCATCGACATACTACTTGCTCACATCTTCAATTTATGAGACAACAACAACATTTTCTTCCTTCTTTCAAATTCAAGCACGACAATCCAATTTTCATTCCTCTAAACCATTAAATCTTTATTCTAACATCATAAAACCCATCATAACAACAATTTCCATTCTAAATAAAATCAATTCATCACACCCTACCATAACCTTGAATTCGGCCAACCCCCTCCCCATATGCATGTTTTTCATAATTTCCATATTTTCCATACATTACAACAACAACCAACACACAACACAACACATACACACATACACACACTCACGGCTCCACACACACTTCCACAACACATGAGTTTCATCCATTTTCATGCAACCAACATACTTAAACATCCATAACACATAGAAATAGAGTTAAACCTTACCTTTTCCTCAACTTCTTCACTTGGCTCAATTTACCAACTTGTATGAATATGTGTTTTTCTTGCTCCACAAACCACTCCAACTTACTACAAACTCTTCAAGGATTGTTTGTCTATGAAGAACAAGTTGAGAATTCTCTCCTTTTTTTTTTTTCGGTTTTTTTCTTTTCTTTTCCTCGAGGCCGAATGGTCTTGTGTTCTTTCTCCTCTCTTCTCTTTCTTTCTTATCTCTTGGAAACTCTAGAGAAAAAGATGAATAAATCATCTTTCCACATCTTTATATACTTAGTTCCCTCCAATAAAATTTGAACAAATTGTCCCTTGTTTGGCTTTTTTTCATTTGGCCACATTTTGAAAGTGGGGTCCATGGCCAAGTGGCCCCCCTTTCTTGAAAATTCTAGCAAATCTCTTCAATTTCATGAAAAATATTTTCCCTTGTTCCAAATTTGCCCCTAGCCTTTCTCCGTATTTCCACGAGTCATTATGCAAATTTACCATTTTACCCCTGGCCTTTCTTAATATTTCAACTTTACAATTTTCCATACGCAACTTGTGTCACTTGCCTTGACTTACCCGAGGGTCCAAAATACGGAATGTAACATCGGGCCGTACGTTCCTCGGCACTAACTTATATGGATAGGGCCGTACGTTCCTCGGCACTAACTTATATGGATCGGGCTGCACGTTCCGCAGCACTAAGCATGCATGATTCCGCCTAAAAGGCACCCAGATGTACAGGCTACTCTTTTATTACATATATATGGATCGGGCTGCACATTCCGCAGCAATATATTATATGGATCGGGATGCACGTTCCGCAGCAATATAATATAATATATATATATATATATATATATATATATATATATATATATATATATATATATATATATGGATCGGGCTGCACGTTCCGCAGCACTAACCAGGCAAGGTTCCGCCCAAAAGGGCACTCAGATGTACAGGTTACTCTTTATCTCATGAAATGCCCTACGTTTTCGTCTTATTCTTGTTCATGCTCGCATCCTTCTATATGTTGTTACTCCTGCCTTACATACTCGGTGCGTTGCTCGTCGCGTCCCTTCTTGTGGTGTGCGTTCATACCACGCGGGTACACCCGGATGAGTTGAAGATATTGAGAAGATGTTCCGGCGGGATTGGCGAGCTCCATTTTCTCCGGAGTGATGCGAGTCGGAGCATTATGATATGGTTCCATGTTCCATGTTAGAGACTTTGCGACCGGTGTCGTGTATGTAGTATGTCCGTTTTGTAAGCGGCTCCATAGTAGGTATCTTTGTGATGCATTATTCTACGGTCTATACGATCACGGGTCTTACTTGATTTGAAAAGGATGAAAAGCAGGTTGTTTTACGAAAAGCTTTCATTATGTACTCATGTTATGCTATGAGGGCCCAATATGATTATGAGTGCCACGAGAGTCAGAGGGTGATACAAGATTAAGAACGAAAATAGAAATTAAAGAGATAAAAACAAAAAGGATAGATAATTTGACACAACTTAAGACCTAATTTAGCAACCAAAGTTATAGAAAACTAAGACCTCTAAATTAAGAACAAAAGAAACACCAAATTCCTAGGAAGACCTCAAGGGATTTGAATCCCAAGCAACCTTTCCTCTCAACAATTACACAATCCAAGGCTTAACAAGCTCTCAACACTCAAAGAGTTTACAATTCTCAAAATATCAATATCCAAGATAATCCAAGTTTTCCATGAAGAAGAAGAGAACTATTTATACTATGCTAGAAATACAAGAAAGCAAAATGACATAAACACCCTTAATGAGACAAGGGCCTTGTTTAGCTATTCTTCTTTCTTCAAAATCTTGAAATCTCCTTTGCAAGAATAGCCAACTCTTCATCTTTTAGCCATTGTGGTAACTTCCCATTTCCTCTTCTTCTCCCCAAGCAATCTTCATCAACAAATGGACTTGGGATCCAAGGTGCTCATCAAAAGTATACTCGAGGCCTCCCGCTTCATGAATGGCTTTTGCAAGTGTTGTAGTTCCCGGGCTTGGCTCCTTGTAAATGGCCTTGAGGCAAGTGGGCTTGCATCATTCTCCCCATCTTGAAGAGAATTTGTCCTCAAATTTGATGGCTCATCACTTTCCATTTCCATGGGGAGATAGGTCACAAATGTTGAAGGTGTTGTGAACTTGATATTCGAGGAGATCAATTTGTAGGCATTATCATTAAGCCTCTCAAGGACTTCAAAGGGACCATCCCCGCGGCATCAACTTTGTCTTCCTCTTGTTTG
>NW_026719591.1:0-11355 GCF_029784015.1 Lycium ferocissimum
TTTAAACGGTCGTATGGGTTCCCGGCTCGGGCAATCAGGCACTATGGGGTTAGGTCGTGACAACATCCTTATTCCCAAAAGATATAAGTTCATAATTCTTAGAGTTTCTTATGATGCTAATGATAAGTATGCTCCATCATGATAATGATGATGATGATGATGATGATGATCCGATTCTGGAGATTCTAAAGCTTATGGATTTGATGCTATTATGAGATTATTGAGTTTATTTCATAATTTTCTTGATTTCAGTCATTATTGTTGATCTCACCTTATGATAATTGTTCCTTCAAGGTGAGATATAGCGATGATGATTGTTCCATAATATAAATCGGAGGTTTACCGATCTTACGTCACTTCGTTGAGTTTAGGAATGTGTACTTAAGAAATGTTTTGTATGACATGAATAGAGAGGCTTATGATGTATCTCAGGATTTGATTAATGTTTAGTTAAGCGAGAAGAAGTTCTAATGGCCCAGAACTGTTCTTATAAGTCTCATGTGATCATGAGAAGTGCATAGAGATTACTCATGGAGGCCGGGCCATAGTGTTGATTATATTTACCACTGGTCTACGGCCAGTTAGGCAGCTATGTATTACCACCGAGCTACGGCCGGTTGGGCAGTTACCATTGATCAGTCGGGCAGATGCGCTCTACTATCGGGCGATAATCGGATGGGCAGTTACCACCGTGCTACGGCCGGTTGGGCAGTTACCACTGATCAGTTGGGCAGGTAGTACCAGGATGATATGAAGGTCAGGACCACAGTATTATACATAGATGTAGTTAACGATATGAGAGTATAAAGAGACATACGTACTAGGTTCTCATTAGTAATTCATATGGTCTAAGTTGATTCTTATCCTTACTATTTGCAGCATATGTTTATTACGTTACATTTCCGCCATATATACTCGGTACACTATTCGTACTGACGTCCTTTTTCTTGTGGACGCTGCGTTCATGCCCGCAGGTATAGACAGACGAGATGAGGACCTTCTACAGTAGGCTGCCTCCAGGTACTAGTCTTGATTGGTGGGCTCCACTTCTTCTTGGAGTATTGCCGAGTTTGGGTCCGTGTATGTATTATTGTGTTTTACGGGTATGTTGGGGGCCCTGTATCGACTTGTATACTTTAGTATGTTCATAGAGGCTCTACAAACAGTTTCTTGTATGACTTAGTTATGTCTTGTCTATGGTTACGTCGGCATCGTGGGCCCAATATACATATACATATGCATGATATTATATTCATAGTTAGCCTCCTTGGCCTTATTATGCCATTCGAGACATATAAGATGCAAGGTAAAGTTTGGTTCGTTCGGCCCAAGTAGGGTGCCGGGTACCAATCACGCCTTACTAAGGTTGGGGCGTGACACACCCAACCATTCATACCAGGCCCTCAGCAACACCGGACCATCAGTGATGATGTCACAATGGATTCTTTGTCCCATCTACAAAATAGAACACGGTTAAGATTCCACCGTCCCCGTAGCATCAATGGTTTATCACATAGGTACGAACATGTTTCCACAGAGGACATAAATGAGATGCAGTATTTTTTTCGGATCATAGACTGTCCGAACACAGGGTAGTCATTCTTAATGGGCCTTAGGTAGGTCTGAGATAGCCAAGGCCCGTCTAAGTATAAATGCTCTAGTTCAGTAGGGATTTGGCTTAGCTCTATCCTATATTTACTAGAGTAATTTTTCACGAAAGATCGGGAACCCGAGCAAACAACTGGGGCTGAACCGTTATGGTTGTTGGACGATCGCGTACCAACCCCACCTTATAACGGTTCCAAAGGAAAATTTTGGTTTTATAGTGAAGAGACGACCGCGTGCTCTGCGAAGTCGCCTATGGAACAAAGGGTAAAATAAATGCCAGGAGTGGCGGAGTTATGATATCCATGCAATGACAGTTGATAATTGCGAGAAAGTAAACACATAGACAATTTAAGACAAATAAAACTCATATTATTTTGGAATCCTTATGGTTAAAACCTTTAAGTCCCAGCGTAGTCCCCATCTATTACGGTTAGCTTTTTACGCCGAGCGTTAGGGCATAAAAGGCTACTAAGAACTCGTTGATGCTCTTTCGGACTTTGTTTTAAACGAGTCGCCACCTACAACAACAACAACATACCCAGTGAATCCCAAAATGTGGGGTCTGGGGAGGGTAGAGTGTACGCGAGTCTGGGAGGAACAGTGTACGGAGACCCTTACCCCTACCTTAGGTAGGGAGGGTACATTTAAGAAGACTCTCGGCTCGAGAAAAGCATGGAAAGGCCGGAATACGGGCAAACAAATTAAAGTAATTATGAAAATGAAAACAATGAAAGTAAATAAGCCATTATAAACCAACAGATACTCGCAGAAATCAAGAGACAAGAAACTATATATCAATATAACTACTCGTAAGAAAGGATAAACGCGACTACCTACTAGCCTTCTACCCTAATATGAGTCCTCGATACCCTCTGTCTAAGGTCGTATCTTGGTAAGCGGGGAAATGTGCCATGTCTTGTCTAATCACCTCTCCCCAATACTTCTTCGGCCTACCTCTACCTCTTCTTAAACTGTCGCTAGCCAGCCTCACGCACCTTCGCACTAGGGCATTTGCATCTCTCCGCATCACATGCCCAAACCACCTCAGCCTTGCTTCCCGCACCTTGTCTTCCACTGAGACTACTCCAACCTTGTCTCAGATGACTTCATTCCTAATCTTATCGCTCCTAGTGTGCCCACACATCCATTGTAGCATTCTCATTTCCGCCACTTTCATCTTCTGAACATGAGATTTCTTAACTGGCCAACACTCCGCCCCATACAATATAGTTGGTCTAACCACCACTTTATAGAACTTGCCTTTAAGTTTTGGTGGCACCTTCTTGTCATTAGAGATTAGAAGGCAAGCCTCCATTTCATCCGCCCTGCCCCAATACGGTGTGTGACGTCATCATCAATCTCCCCATTTCCTTATATAGTAGACCCAAGATACTTGAAACTATCTTTCTTCTGTATGATCTGGGTGCCAAGCTTCACTTACAAGTGAGCCTCATGCACTATATCCTAACTTGCACTCCGGCACTCTCTGCCTTGGTCCTACCCAACTTGAACCCTTTAGACTTGAGCTTGTCTCCAAACCTCCAAATTTTAAGGCGTTAACTCCACTACGAGACTCATCAATTAGGACTATATCATCCGCAAATAACATACACCATGACACCTCACCTTGACTTTGCCGCGCCAATCCATCCATCACCAAGGAAAATAAAAATGGGCTAAGAACTAATCCCTGGTGCAACCCCATCACCACTGGAAAGTGCTCTGAGTCTCCTCTCATAGTCCTTACCCTAGTCTTGTCCCCAACTAATTTTTAGGAAAACCAATTTTGACAGGTTTATTCAAATACAGTGAAAAATCCTTCATAATTCAGAGTTCTAGGTAAAGGTTCTGATGATCTACTGGGAAGGTGTTAGGAACGCCAGTATTAAGGATCTGTACTATACGGTTGACCTTCGAATTCCAAAGTATGAGTATTTGCCTGAATTGTCTATTTAGTGTTTATTCTTGTGAAAAGAAACTTTCATTTTGTAAATTGCATATCATTTTTTTGGATGGAATTTGAATATGTTCCCCTTATATATAGGGTATCATAGTTTTTGGATTTACAATATCCGTGTATAAATAGTCTCCTTTTATAAACAGGGAATATATTTTGTTTCATAAATAAAGGGAAAAGAGAGGTTTTGTTTTTATAGGATTAAATTTATGACATACTTATACTTTGGCTCGTGTCGATCCATTTTGGTACGTTCAGTCTTACCTGGAATATTATATTACGATTTTGGTTTTTATGTTAGAAAACAATATTTTTAAGTGTTCAAAGGAGTATATCTTGGCTGTGTATACTCATCTTGTTGGCCTTTCCTTGGCCCAAAATTTGTACGTGTAGGTAAAAGCTTGGTTTCGTTTTAACTTGTCAGGCAAATGAGCTGTCCTTTCCAGTTTTAAAAGTTTAAGAGCTATTGGTCCGTCTTTTTTCCGAAGTTTATAAATAATACAAAGTTTATTCTTGACGGGAACTCATCCGTGGGCTGAGGCCCAAAATTCTAAGTCATAAAACACTCTTTCTGTATAACTTGAGGAAAAATGAGTGAGTTTGTTTAAAAAGGAGTTTGTAATTTTATTAAGCTTCTAAAAAATCATTTTGTTACCAATAATCGTTTTTAACCATTTTGGAGTTTAAAACATCAAGTTATATTAAAAGGAGTTTATAAAAATCTTAGTTTTTACACTTAGCCTCAAAACCGTTGAATTTGCTCGGGGTTTTGAAAATTCGTTGGGGACCTAAAGTCCGCTGAACAGTATAAGCACCGTTGTCCTAAGACGGCTAATTCTAACCATAACATTTTACATTATAATATGAGTTTGATACAAATTACAAATATATCAAAGCTTTAAACAAATGATGTAAAATTAAATGATAATGGAGTAGAGTTGGACTAGGGGCATACCAAGCCCCTAGTTTAGCCATTTTCACCCGTCGCTGGACCTACTGCACGGCTCGCTATTTGCTTAGCGTTCGCGGACTCGATTTGAATTAATTTCCTATTGGGCCTTTGGCCTAATAGGTAGGCTTTGGTTGGACCCGAATGGTCATGAGAGTGAGGAGAGGGGGGAAAAGAAAAAGGAACCCGGTTAATTTATAAAAACTAATCTTATCACTGAAACAACGAAACTATACATAGTACAAAAACATGAAAAGTGCTCATATTGTTCTATACTTGCCCCATTTTTCCTTGAGTGGATTTGTTTTGATTGGAGATTTTGCAATGGCATGGGGACTAAGTCCTTGCCTTGTGTTCCCGATGTCGCACAAGTTCCAAGGGGCTTCTAGTAACCCTAGGTATGGCTAACACCGAGAAGGCCTAGACGACCCCAAACTACCATATTTTATCTCAACCAATACACCCAATTAAGAAAAAACAAGGGCATAGAATTTAGGAGTGGCAACAGATTTGAGAAAATTCACAAACAAACAGCAATCAAGTGTCATATTCTAAGGGTAGATATTTATATCAAAACACAGCCAGCAACAACACTTAAGTGGGATTAAATAATCAGCAAGTAAGGTAATAAAGATGAAAATAAGGATGGTGCACACAAATTGCTTCAGAGGGGAACACATATAATGATCAGTCTAGACATGGATTTGTTAAGATAATCATAGCAACAGCAGGATAAGCTAAAACAATTCAGACATATCAAAGCAAGTATAGTAGAGTCCATGATCAAATGTAGATTTGCTTCTTTGCAGACACTTAGCCCAGGACTCATCATAAAAAAAAAAAAAAACTCCAAATGCACACGTTCAGACAGCCTAACCTATCCCTTTATTAAGGTTCAAGCCACTTCCTAGAGGAAACAAGACATGGTTACACTAATTCAAGTGATAGCCTACCTCCTATCCCAAACTAAACTCCAGATTACACCTAACCAAGTCCTAAACCAAGCACAGTATTAACAGAAAAGGGCCTAGGAAGACCTCACAACCAGCCAAGGCTCATGGCCATGTTTAGAACTCTAGAGCACATATTCAGAACTGGCGTCCTCTAAAACTTACCTCTCTTTATTAACTCAAACACATAATAAGCTGGTGCACAATGCAAGGCTACTGGTTAATAGACAAGTGAGATTTGAAAACCTTTGTTAAAGAAAAAGAAATCCCAATGGACAAGTCATGTGGACACTTAACCAAACAGCCTTACCACAGTTTTGGTTCCTAAAGGTGGTCTTTCAACATATTTAGACTAATCAGAGGCCTTTCCTAGAGAACAGAAGGAGAGGAAGAGAAAAGCAAGAAATGGATTTATAACATGATCCCAGTTTTGGTAAACACAAAATCCAAACATCACATAAAGAACAAGTTTAATCAATAAATCAAGTTGCAAGTCTCAGACATCAGTTATGGATGAACTAGTTAGGAAAAGTGGATGAAGACACATGGCCATCAGTAAAAGTAAATGGCAAATAACCTAGTGGACACTCAGTCTTCTTATAGGTGGACTTATGCACATATAATACACTCACCAGCCCCATTTTCACTTACACACAACTAACTTTAAATAATAAGGCCGAAAACAAACAGACGCCTCAGATAAAAGAAACTCTCAGAAGGCATGGTGGGAATCATAAGACACTTAGACTCGACAAGTATTAATAGTAGCTCATTTAGTTCTAGGTGTATCTTCCCTCCCTTTTTAGACATGGTTAGACTGTTCCAAACCACCTACGGCCTTTATGTGTCCCAAGTTCATGAAAAGAAGCTCTAAAAGAAAAGGACGGGGTCTCAAGGTAAGGAAAGGGAAACAGGATAGGGTGGGGTCATCACCTCCCCATCTCCTCCTCTTGAATCTCCTTTCACCAAAAAAGATCCTGGGTTCCACTCATCATTACCTCCAGTTCATGCCCAGGCTAACCTTTCACTCTCCTAATACCTCTTTCCTCACCTTTATGAGCTCCTCATCATACCCCCAGGGAGACCACTAAGGGCCATGGGAAGATCTAGAAAAACATAACTCTATCATACAGTTTCCACAATGAACCCATGGGACTAATGTCCATATTTAAACGCCTCTTATTACCAAATTCAACTGTGATATATACTAAGAGCAGACCCCTCATAAACACATACCAAAAATTAGCAAGCTAGTTAATCCATAAAGACTATGTGTAAAGTCTAAAAATAAACCTTTATTATCAAGTTCAAATGTGATATACTGGGAACAAGCCCACCCTGAACATATAACAAACTGCAACAAGCTAGTGTTTCCTTAAAAACTTCAAACTAAAACCTTGATCATGAAAAGGTCTTTATTTTTTTAACTACATTATATTCCGAGAGAGAGAGAGAGAGCTGTTACACCTCGAAAATTTTCGCGTCGTTTGCATCGTAAGTAAACTAGCGTAAGCTCAGAGAGGTCATGGAATACCTATAAAATTAAGGAATACTTTCAACAAGTGCTAAGCAAGTGTCCAAAGTGTTATATCCCACATTTTTGTACGTCGAGACAATCCGGATTGACTATGATAAGTTAGGGCCAAAACCATTCCGGGATGCAAAGTCGGGACTTTTGACCTTCGATTTTATTTTGAGACATAAGTTGTTCATGAATTTGTTGGTATGGAACAATTAGAAAAATTTGGGACCAAAATTGTAGTATTGGAAAGTTGAAAATCATGAAAAATTGTTATGTTGGCCATGTGGCTTGGAAATGGTCCCACACACTTTGTGGACAATTTTAATTGGTCCAACACATGTGTGTGGGCCATGGACACTTGTGCAATTTGTGTGGGAGCTTAAAAGATGACTTCTAAGTCATCTAGCCTCATTCTACACTTAGAAAAAAAAAAAAGAGAAGTTGAAGAACATTAACAACCCATTCGGCCAAGAATAGGGAAAAACCAAGTCCAATTCTAGCCATCCCAAAAATATTTCTTTGACGCAAATCCACTAATTGGAGGTCCCTAAGTAGCGTGGAAGTGTTGTTTGGATCATCAAACCATCCGTTTTGTAGATCGCAAACCCTAGGCAAATTGTGGAGTTGAAGAAGAAAGGTGAGATTTAATTATGTTTTATGTGTTACAAAGGTTGTATGCATGTTGTAGTATGTTAAAATGGATGAAAATCATGAAATATGGCATGTTGGAGTTAAGGCCGTGTATGTGAGATTTAGCACGTAAGTGTGTGTGTGTGTTGAGTTGTGTTGAAGCAATGAATTAATGCCTAGCTAGCATGTGTGATTGTTGTAGAGTGGAGAAATGAATGAGAATCATAAGTATGCGCATTGTAGTGTTGGCCGAATATGGCTCATGTAGTGTGGCAAGTAATGAATTATGTCGCTTAGTGTGTTAGTTGTTGTCGTTATGAATTTCATGATGAGAATGAGAGTTTAATGACTCAAATTGATGTTGTAATTGTTGCGGACTGATTTGGAGGGTTATTGTACATTTGGTGTAATTTGTATATTTATGAGAATGATATCGTTATAGTGTGGATTGTTGATACAAATCATGATTCGGAAGCTAGAAATGGGCCATAGTTGTGTCTCGGGTTTGGGGACGGTTTTGGGCAAATTGGAGCCTTGTTGGATTGTTGGAAATATTGTATGAATTGTTTTAAATGTTCTTAAATGTTAGTATGGATTCGGATTGGTATTTGAATGTACAAGCGTTGATGTTGGCTTGAAGTAAGTCGTTGAATCGAATATGTTGAAAGTTGCTGAATGATGTAAAGGTGAGTTATTAATGTTATATTGCCTTTCGGATTGCTTATTGATGTTGCTAGGTTGGTTGTTGTTGTTTTTGTTGTTGATTTGGCCGAGTTAAATTCTCGGGGTAGCCTATTTACAGGGGAAATGCTGCCCAAATTTCTGTAGAATTAAGGGCTAAATTGGAATTAAATGCCCAAAATGTCTATAGCTAATGTTTGGCATATTATGACTTGTTTGTAGACCTTGAGAGCCCGAGGCGTAGGTTGGCTTTTAGGGAATTTGGAGTAGCTTTGAGAGCGTCGAGGTATGTAAAGCTCAATCCTTCCTTCTTTTGGCATGCCTTAGTTTTGAATAGGCTGCGACACGAGCCTCGAGGAAATTCTACTCTCGCACATCCGATCATGTCTCGTGATTCTTATTTGTTTCTTGGTCTTCGTATGCAGGATAAGATGAAATATTGGCCCTTATGTCTTTTGTATGACTAAGTTTCAAAAGTTGCGTAAAAGTTTGGTTTTTAAAAAGAATTTTGTCCTAAATGATTCCGAAAACTACGAAAGTCCGTAACTTTCGCGGAGTGAACCGGATCGCTTCGATATGCTCAAAATGATTCCATGATGTATGATGACTATGTTTTCCATAAAGCGGGCTCCGACTCGGGTCGACACCCCTCCGTGGGCCGCGACTTTCTTTATGTACTTTGACGATTTTTGAAAGGATATGATATGACTATTATTCCGATTTCAAGTACGATCGTGTTACTTATCTTTCGAGTTTGCAATAATGATTCGATAACATATGATGACTATGATTTTCGTAGGCGGGTCCGGATTGAGCGTGGACGCTCGTCCGTGGTCCGCCATCTTCTTCCTCAGAAAATTAATGCTTTTGAAAGAATTCGATATGACCATCTTCCCACCCCGAGTATGATTACTTATTTGTCCGTTGAGTACGAAATAAGGATTTTATGTATGTGATTTTGATATGTTCCTAAGGACGTTCGGCGAAAATCTAATTTGACTACCTAAGCTTTTGCTATAAACGATGGTTCGTTTCGATTAACCTACTAAGTCTTTGAAAATGTTTTGTCCTGTATTTGGCTACTTATGATTCCGCTCGTGCATTCTGTTGTTACATTTTCGCCGAGTCCCGAGCCGGTATGTGGTGTTACCGCTGGATTCTTGACCGCGGTATGTGATGTGATGTTACCGCTGGATTCTTGACCGCGGTATGTGATGTGATGTTGCCGCTGGATTCTTGGCCGCGGTATGTGATGTTGCCCATTTGGATTCTTGGCCGCGGTATATGTATGTGTGATATGACCATTGGGTACTTGACCAGCGGTATGTGTATATATGATTTCGGCAGTTTGGATTATGATCATTCGGTTAATACGTCGAGTTCATATGATATGTTTGATTTTCCATGTATGAGCATTTAAATGTTTTCAAGAAAGCTAAGCATTTTGGCATACGGATACGCACACTCGTACTTCTTCGTTCGGCTATAACTCAGCATTTGCTTACCGTATCTTTTGGCTTTGCATACTCGATACGTGCATCGAATGCGGCCCCGCTTTTCTTCTGGGGTCGCTGCCTCATGCTTTTGTGTGTACGAACCTCTGATTCGGTGATCCGCCCGTCTAGACACCTATCCTAGCCTATTTGGAGAGCTCACTTTATTCCGACCTACATTTTGGTATATATTCTCCCGTTGTGTATGTATTTGTGTATTCGGGGTACGGCGGGGCCCGTCCCCATCATATGATTCTGTTGTTACGTTTAGAGGTCTCGTGGACATAGATGTGGGTTATGCCGCTTTGTTCGGATGCGTTGGGTAAGTTGTGTTTGGGCAGCCCGTCCGCGGCGGCTCCGTCGTCGCGTGTATGTATGTTTTGATACATTGTGTATATTATGATAACTGCCTTTAGGCTTCCGGATATATGTATGTTTATATTTGGGAAACGCAGGAGACGGCGCTTGATATTTGTATACGTATAAGCTATCTATATGCGATTACATTTTGATAAATGTGTTTGGGTGCCCAGTTCGGGCACTAGTCGCGGCCTACGGGGTTGGGTCGTGACACAAAGGTTTTGGGATCAAGCAAATCGAAGAAAATAAGTTTGTCAAAATTTGGGGAAAATCTGGCAGAATTTTGGATAGAAATTTTGGTCCAAATTTAGAGGGGCATATCTCCTAGAATATGAGGAGTTATGAATCCATAACCTATGCAAATTGAAGTTCAGAGAGTCTTCTTTCTAATGAAACTAACAGATCACAAATCTGAGAAATATAGTGAAAATTATGGTCTGTATAAAAAATTATGATTTGAATTACTGGCCGTAATTCAGTAATTTGATCGTAATTTGAATTACGGTCAGTAATCTGTGGACATAAAAATTGAGGCGGTGAGTTTTCAGAATGTTATAATTATGATCCCCTCTTCATTTTATTTCATTTTAACATAACCCCAAGACCTAAAAAGCCCTAGAAACCTCTCCAAACATATATCAACATATTTCCAAGCCTAAACTAAAGATCAAAGTGAAGATTAAAGTGGTTAGGGTTTCCAAGTGAGGTCCAAACTTATCTCCTCTTCTTGAAGATGCTTAGGTGAGTATTTTTAAGGTGGAGTAACCTTGGAATTGTAGTGTTCTCGAATTTTGAGGTAAGATTTCATCTTAGTTCCATGCTTATGAGTTTATAAGGTAATTATGTTAAGATTTGAGGAGAAGAAGTTGGAGGAAAAGTTCAAATATGAATTTGATGATATTTTGAGTTGTAAATTAACTTGAACTACAATTATTAATATGTCATGAGTATAATCTTTTTATGAGGGATAATAATGATCATGAGGAAGTGTTGTATACAAGTGTATAAGGGATTGTGTTGAAGTTGTTGTTATGGATTAATTATGAAAAGAAGTTTTGGATTAATTTGAGTCCAATTTGAATATAAATCTCTTACATTGTATTTTTTTATGTTTTTTGTTGTTTGGGAGTTGTTTTAATTTGGTGGGAAATAAGTGAAAGGGGGAGATGCCCCAATTTTACTAACTCCAATTTACCTTTTTTAAC
>NW_026719592.1:0-26169 GCF_029784015.1 Lycium ferocissimum
AAATTTTAACTCTTTCTACATAATTCGACAACATTCCGTTTACATTGATCACGACTACGTACATTCAAGCCAACGTCAACGCTCGCGCGTTCAATTACCGGTCCGAAACCATTCAAACAAGATTCAAGAACACTTCAAACAATCCGTACAATATTCAGAAACAACTCAACCAATATACTACTTCACCCGAAACTATCTGAGCAGGAAACGACAATAGCAACCCCGTATTCATATACTCCCAAATTCATGAATTACACCAACAGTCACGCGTTAACAATATCATTCTCATAAATATAGAAACTACACTCAAATCACATTGGCTTCTAAAATAGCCCACAACAATTACAACTTCAACTTGAATCATTAAACTTTCATTCTCATCATAGAATCCACAACAACAACAACCAAAAATACTAAATAAAATTTAGTTCACCATTTCATACCAAACCACACACGGCTCGGCATCACCATGCAAGACTTCATGAATTTCATCCGTTTCGACACACTACAACATGTACAAATCATCCATAATACATGCGAAGAGATTAAACCTTACCTTTCACTTAGTTCTTCAACTTGGCAAGGGTTGTGCCTTGCAAGAATGAATGCTTTGCTTGCTCCAACAACTACTCCCGTTAATAAAGGGCCTTCCAATTGGTTGAAAAAGCTAGAAGAAAAATTATTTTTGATCAAAATTTTTGGACAACAATTTCAGCCAAGCCATGGCCGAATGTCTCCCTCTTTTCTCCAAGTTTCTAGAGCTTGTATAAAATGATGAATTATCGGGCTTTGTCATCTCTTGCCTATGTATATAATTCATACAAGTGGGCCATGCCCACACATGGCTTGGATCAATTAAAATTAGCCAAGCCATGGGTGGGAGCCACTCCTCCCGGCAAGTTGTGGCTTGGTTCATGAAATATTAACTTTCCATAATTCACTTTTTTAACCCCTAATTTTCCTTAATATTCCATTACCAATAAAATCATAAGCAACTTGTGCCATAAAACAAAACTACGGAGGTTAAAGTCTCTACCTCGTATTCAATAGTCTTGTCCTTAACTTATCTTTGTTAGCTCGGAATATCGATATACAAAATACGGGATATAACACTCGCAAACTAGCGAGTCAATCTGGAATTGTAGTAGGCCACACACTACCACACTAGGTTCCCGCACCTCACGCAACTCTAAAACGAATTGTAGTAGGGACGCGGTGAATATCAACATATACGTATAACGTGCCGGCCTACGAAGTGAGGACGCGGTGAATAATGCGGCGAGGAGTTATGCACGAGTACATGCCACGCTTGGGACGCGGTGAAAGAAGTAATAACGGCTAACCTGGCTTGAGTAGTGAGAAACCACATGCGCCTGGAAATCATCCAATCCAGACTCGATAGGTAAGTAGACAAAAATCGGCGGCGTATCAGAGATGATAAGTCACACTCGGGACTCTTGAAATATCATTATGAAAGATGTCACATAACGTCTCGGATCATAAACATGGATCAAGCCAATCCGAGCCCGCCTATGAGAGTTACGGGCATTATTCATTATAGAATCCTCTACGAACATATCATAGCAATCCGAGACCATACATGAAAGTTAGGGACATTATACGTTATAGAACACTTTAGGAATAAAACTCTTTATGCAACATTCATTATTCGGACATACAAAAAACACAAGGACCATAGTTCGACTACATTAAGAGTGCGAATATCGAAGTGAATAAGAATGTAGACATGCTCGGATCTTAGGAATAGAGTTGCCCCGAGCTCGTATCATATCATATCTTACTTACGTCTAAGACATGCCAAAAGAAAAGAAAGGGTAAGCTTTACATACTAAATGCTGCTTCCTAAGCTAATCCGAACTTAAGTCTCGGCTTCTCAAAATCTACACAACGTCATTATATATAAACATTAGCTATAGATACTTAGAGTTCACCACAGGAAACTAGTATTCCAAAAATAGTCTTGTCCTTAACTTATCAACTTTGTTAGCTCGGAATATCCTAATGTACAAAATGCGATATAACATCCTTCCTTTTTGAACATTCGTCGCGAATGTTGAACTAGCCCCATAGGTTTTATAAAGATCTCGGGGGTTTCCTTTATTACTATACATGCGGTCTCGTACACAATCATCATTTAACTGTACCTATATCTTCGGCTTTCGAGTCGTCTCCCACAATACCTTAATAGAAGCCACGTCTTTAGTATGCAACCTTTTTACCTTACGAACGGTGTAATAAGGCCCAATATATCTCGGGATAAGCTTTTCCTTCTTGTCGGAATCTCGTTACACTTTTCACGGGTGATGCGGCTGTTCCATCCCCGATCGAGGTATAACCTCGTCGACACGCCTTGTGATATTAGAATGCGATTTGTATGCATAAATCGGTCCATCCACGGAGAATACCCTAGAAGAGTCGTAGCTTCCGAGTGCGAGGTAAGTTTGTCGTGAAGTCCATAATGGAATCCTTGACCTAAGTACGATTTCTTCTCGACTCTTTAAAGACCTTATTTGTCACTACGCAACCTTTTGCTCTTAGTCTACATCACTGAGTTAGGCATCAAGTAGCGATGAAGTTCCTACGTATAATAACTTTACATATTTAGTTCCTGCCTTAACTATCATCGAGGTGGTATAATTAAAAAAGAATTTGACATATAAATTCACCTCTTTTAGTAACCGATTAGTTGATCATCTTTTACTTAAATCGTCTTATAATCCCGCACACCTCGACTTGTAACATTAAGCCACGTTATCTCGTGTCGTCTCTTTATCTTTAATTCAACCCTTACATTGTTTTGCTCGGATCTTGCTCTACATTGACTTTCTGCAGCATCCTGTGTGATATTGCGATCTTTACGCGAATATGCGAGTGATCAAAGTGTGAGAAAACAATACCACAAGCGTGGCTTCCACTATATTATGTGTTACTTTGTCTTCGCCTCTCTTATCTTGCTTAGGTATTAGGAATAGGTCTTTGGTTCAACCATAGCCATGTCTTGTTTGTCCTCGGTACTAATTCTATCTCGGTAATTCAGCTTAAACCATCTTTACATCTTTCCTTATTGCACCCAAAAATCTCGTAACCATATTGTTATTACTGAATCCAAACTTTCTCATTAAGTATTTGCTGGTCCCATCCCTAACATCTAAATATTCATAGGTAACGTAACTACCCTTGTACAACCTGTATAAAGTATATTCAATCTTAGTCACGATCTTTCCTTCTCTGGTTCATGCTACTTCACATATCCCCTCCGTACTAACATTCGTTGTGACTATCTTGTCATACTCTTTCTCTTCCTTTTTCTCACTTCCTACTATAGGCGGTTTTCTATCTTTCTCCTTGCTACTTATAGGTCGCAGTATCATTAGCGAACAACTCTATTGCCCACATCTTAACCTCTAATCCAGCATAGCAGTGTTATCGTTCACAATGTCTCTGTAAGTTACTCGTTATCATTCTCTTGTCGTATTCTCTCATTTTTTTAAGCATCCACTTTCCAATGTCATATCATTTAAGATCTCCACAATTAATTCTCAGCACTATCTCAACTACCATCCTAACTTCTACCCCTTTATTGCAAGCTTTTAAATCTTACGAACTTGTCTCGCAATGAACCTTACTCGTTGCCCAAGCATCCGTATCAAATATATTGTAGTGTCGATTGTCTCCATCTTACACTTGCAT
Organism: Lycium ferocissimum; assembly: GCF_029784015.1. Classification (NCBI taxonomy): domain Eukaryota; kingdom Viridiplantae; phylum Streptophyta; class Magnoliopsida; order Solanales; family Solanaceae; genus Lycium; species Lycium ferocissimum. The sequence continues at coordinate 3,712 of NW_026719592.1, forward strand.
CTCCTCGCCCGCTTCCCCCCCAGAATGTACTTATACTTTGCCCTATGTAGTGTTTCCCGATCTCAATTAGGCGGCACTTTTATTCCGACATTTTGATCCCCTTGCCCTCCATCTACTCACTTTCTTTCTTTTCCAAATATCATAGTACTAGAACTTTCCAAGCATAAACTCCGCAAGGAAAACAACATCGGCTTGCCTTGTAACGTTGTGCCATCTATATATTGGTTCTCCTCTGAACTTCGTTATACCGTCCGATTAATGCCTTCCATATACCGCCACGTTGGTTGCCGGAATACACATATCCGCCGATATAGCCATGTACGGGATATCTTGTGCATGTATGTACATATATAATTTCTACTATCTTGCTTACAAAATATTTCCGTACGCTATTCAACTTACCACCGCTTCGTAGATGCGACGCACCTTCATTCACTTTCTTTCACTGCCTCGTCTATGTGACCTCTTAAGGTTTTCGCCACTCGTATACTCTAATTTCCCTTAGGCTACTCTCGGCTTCCCATTTGGTTCTCCCGTGTCGACTTTATAGGACTTTTTGGTACATTCCCCAGGGGCTCACCCATCTTAAAATGTCTCTCACTCCGGCCACACGCTTAACCTTGGAACTCTGATGAAATACGATGCTTTAATACTAGTATGATAGCGTCCACCTCACCGCATGACCTTCATCGCATAATCTGGAGTAAGTTGAAGTCTTAACAGATTTCGAAACGTTCTCATAACACATTTCCCTCCGAACTAGAAGGGTCTCTTACTCTTCTGACTCCACAATTACTATTTTAGCCCTTTTTCCATCCTCAATATTCACTTTTTCACCTATGGATATGACTACTTTCCGTCCTAGAATTCCAGATTCCCAATGGTGAGGAACACACCTCGATCGCCGTTACTTATAAATACTTGGTTATCGGCCTTTGGATTTCTACCCTCATTTTACCTCGTTCTCATCCTTCTATAACCGAGTCTTTCGAGTCCGTCACTTATAGTACTCGTATCCTTGGCTACACATGTCATGGTCTATTACTACTTTTGTTATCTCGCTTTCTTCTTATTTCCTTCTTCCAATTACCCTTTCTTTCCTTACACTCGCTATCATTTCGTATTATATAACCCTTATTCCAAACTTCCCCTACAGAACTTGATAAGCCTTTCTTATTCGTTCTATAGCTCGCTTTTCCGTTTCACACTTGCCTTTATATTCTAGCTACATAGATCACATCATAGCTTTGGCCATTTTCTCACTAGGCTTTACTTATTTTCATAACAATCCTCATTATGTTCACATTATATCTTATTCGTAATCAATCCTATAATGTAACACTTCTTAACCCTTTACCCTTTCTGATCAACTTTATCCTTAATATTTCATAAGCTGTCTTATCAATACATTCATATCCGTCACAATTCTTTTTCTCTCGTACTCTTTGTCTAATCATACTATTACTTTTTTAAATATAAGCTCGTCATAATTAAATCCTCGCTTATCAATTCGGTCGGTACCTTAAATAACACTCCATCAAGATTTACCAAATACTTTTCGAATCATCTTAGGATTACAAGCCCTCTCCAAATTCTTTTTACCATATCGATATCGACCTTCTAATTATTATTATCCTCAATTCAGCAATTAACTTCTTTCTCGATGTCGGCCGTACTCGTAGCTTAATCAAATCTTATCATTACTATTGGCACGACCTTTCAAGACATATTACAAACCTATATCTCATTCTCTCTTTATTTCTAGGAAAATTTTGGCAGAGTTTCCTCTGTAATTGTTACTATCTCAAAACCCACGCACGAAATACCAACAATGCCTCATATGTATATATATATATATATATATATATATATCATATCATGTCACAACCACACAGGCTCTGTAATATCAACAACGTATGCTAAAATGATGAACATACCTCGTATGCCCAACTCAAACTCGCACATGTCACACTTTCTTGTTCACTTTCCCTTTTAATCTTCAACTTGTATTTCAATCGTACTTCAATATCTTACCCGACATATATCTTTCATACCTTTGCTTACCCTCGCGTGCTTTGTAACTTCCAATATCGCTAGTCACTTTCTTCTATCGATGCCATTCTTCTGCTGAAATCAAGGTTAGTAGAAGGAATCTCATTCCCTATGACTTGGCTCTATGGCACGATCTCAGATGTGAAAGAAGAGTAATCACCCTAGATGCCTCGTAGCCTCCTGTTTATAAATGTGGCGCGCTTCACACCATAAAAAAGACTCTACTGGACACGACTTTGCAGACAACCCCTAGGACGAACTGCTCTGATACAAATTTGTCACACCCCAACTTCCGATAGGGCATGATGGGCCGAGCGAACCCGCTGATTCTCGTGATACTCATAATCATACTGGGCCCTTAAATCGTGAAATGAGTGCACAATGTAAGCTTTTCAAAAAAACATGTTTTTCGTCTTTCTCAAATCAAGGAAAATCTGTAAACATATGAAACTTATAACATAATGCATAATGACACATCGGCTTACAGAGCCGCTTACAAGACTGACATGTTCTATACGTGACTCTGTGTGCAAAGTCTCTAACATAAATCAAGATAACATAACATAGATACTCTGACTCGGCAGCACTCCGGAAGGAAATAGAGCTCGCCAATCCAGCTGGAACATCTTCTACACAATATCCTCTAACGATTCGTATACACACCGCGTGGCATGAAACGCGGCCCCGCGAAGCGGGGGTCGTACGGAATATGTACCGAGCATATAAAGCATGAAACACGTAAACAGATCATGCGAAATAAGGAGTATAGAAAATCATAAGGCTTGCCTCTGAAACATAAATCATGCGTATCAATATCATATCCAGCCTATTATGGGACTAAGGGACATAAGTAAATAATCATCATGTACATATACGTATAACGTGTCCCGGCCCTCTAGCGAGGGACTCGGTGAGACATAAGCAAATAATCATCATGTACATATGCATATATAACATGTCCCGGCCCTCTAGTGAGGGACTCGGTAAGTAAAATCATCATATACATATACATATACATATAACGTGTCTCGGCCCTCTAGTGAGGGACTCGGTCGTGTCCCGGCCCTCTAGTGAGGGACTCGGTGAATAGAATCATCATATGCCATTCTGGACGCCATCCCCGTATCATCACATCATCATGTCATCATATCATCATATACATATATATATATAATGTGTCCCGGCCCTCTAGTGAGGGACTCGGTGAATAATGCAAAGGAGTTGTGCACGAATACGTGTCCCGGCCCGGACTCGAAAGAAGTAATAACAGCTCGCATGAGCGGAGTAGTGAGAAACCATATGCACATAAATCATCTTTTAAGACTCGATAGATAAGAAGACAAATCAACGCTCAAGTATCAAACGATAGTCGTGTTAAATTCGTTCCAAATGCCATTAGGACAACGTTAAGGAGATTCTTAGCGATCGTAGACATGTATCAAACCAATCCGAGCCCGCCCATGAAAGTTACGGGCATTATTCGTTATCGAATCTTGTACGAACGTATCAAAGCAATCCGAGGCCGACTATGAAAGTTAGGGGCCTTATTCAACATAGAATCCTTTAGGAACAAGAACTCTTTATGCAACATTTATTATCCAATCATACAAAAGACACAAGGGTCATAGCTGGACTATATTAGGAATGCTAACATCAAGAAGTGAATAAGAATCGTAGACATGCTCGGAACTTAAGAATGGAGTTACCCCAAGGCTCGTATCATATCTTACTTACATCTAAGACATGCCAAAAGAAAGAAAGGGTAAGCTTTACATACCTGTTCAACCTTTATTGGCTACGCTTATGCGTCCAAGCTCGTAAGTCTACATTTAAGAGGTTTTATACTAACGTTAGACTCTTTATTGCACACTTGTCCCAAATTTCAAATCAAACTATTCTATATTCCCACGAAAATTGGGCAGCATCTCCCCCGTTTATATGCCTAGCCCAAAATTACAATTCGGCAAATCATCAACAACAACAACAATAATACCAACATCAACAACACTATTATTCATACCAACATATTCCATAAACGTCCCACAGACGTTCTTCAACATACAACAATATGCACTTCCTTCCATCCCAATCAAAGTATAATCTCATCAATATGCCAACAATGTTAGATACCATTTAAATATGCGTAAATCATTCATCCACATGGCCACAACACGTTCAAAAACGGCCAATAAACACAACAACTACAATACAACACTTACCCGACCTTCTCTCCATAACTAGTTTCATTTTTAAGGCGTGCTAGACCTTCAATCCAAACTCAACATAAAAGACGGGATAATTAATACCTTATACTTGAAAAAAAAATCAGCCACATCAACCTTCTCCAACACCAAGCTTAAGTAGAAGCAAGAACAATCGCCTTTCACGGACTAGTTTGGCAATCTTGTCAAATTCTTGATTTATCGGACTATAATGCTTGGGGGGAGGTGTAGAGAATTTTCTAGGACCCTTTGGAATGTTATTATGATGAAAAAATGGGGTTGATGGGGGTATTTATACCCTCCTAGGTCGGTTTCACCGACCTTCTCACGTGGGGCCCGCTGGAGCCATTTGTATAAAATGATTAGGATCTTGCTCTTAAAATGGCCATAACTCTTGATTCCGACATCATGTGAGGACCCACGACCTATGTTTGGAAAGATCTTTCAATTATCTACAACTTTTATTCTTGGTATTTTCCCAAATTTCAAACTTATAATGCCGTTTTTTCCCCTCCAAGTCAGATCATCCGGAAACATTTCCTTAAATATTTGGCTTATGGTTCCTTCTTAGGACTTACTCAACTTTCCATGTACTACTTGTATGACTTTTAATATATCCTTTACAAAGTCCCTACATGTGGGCCCCACCTTAACTCATGATTTCGAGGGCTATCATCGTGTGATCATGTTAACCGATTTACTCCATTGTTATATCCCGTATTTTGTACCTTGGGACAATCCGAGCTAACTATGATAAGTTAAGGATTGACTATTAGGGATATGAGGTAGAGACTTTTAACCTTCGATTTTGTATTAAGGCATAAATTGCTTATGAATTTATTGGCATGGAATATTAAGGAAAATTTGGGGTTAAAAGTTAATTTAGGAAAGGTGCATTTAGCTGAAATAATGGCCAAGTTGGTCCGTGTGGTGTGGTGGGGCACACCATGGCTTGGCTAATTTTAATTCATCCAAGCCATGTGTGGGCCATGGGACACATGGATGACTTATATATGAGTATGTTGGATGACTTATTAATCACATTCTTCATACTTTCAAACCTTAGAAAATTCAAGAAACTTGGAGAAAAATAAAGAGAGAGGATTGTTTGGAACCGAGAATTTGAGCCCTCAAATCTTGATTCAAAAAATATTTTCTTCTAGAGTTTACCAACCAATTGGAAGGTCCTTATTAACGTGCTTAAAAATTGGCAATCATGTTGTTGCTTCATAATTTAAACTCACATTGACAGTATTATATTTCATGTTTTTGTACGTCGGATTATTCGCAAACTGAGGTGAGGCCCACACATTGAGATTTTTTTTGGGACGTGCGACAATTTATATGAATCACATATGTGAAGGTAAACATAACTCAAGAAGGACCCTTGAGCCAAATCAAAGTGGAAGTCCTCCAGGCAAATATTTTTAAGTAACGTTTTCATGATCCGATTTCGAGGGCGAAACGGTATTACAAGTTTGGAATTTGGAAAAATACCAAAGATAGAAGTTGTAGATAATTGAATTATATTTCCAACCATAGGTCGTGGGCCCACAGGTGACATAGGGATAAGGAGATATGGACGTTTTAAGGCGGAAAGGTCAGTGGGCTAGGCCCAAACCGGGCCCAATCGGGTTAGGCCCATGACCCATGCCTATTTAAGTGAAATTTCAGCCCTTTCCTCTCATTTTTCAGACCAAGAGCACCAGAAAATTCTGGAAAGAGAGAGAGAAGAGCTTTGAGAGAGAAGAAAAACCAATTTTGACCAAAATCCGAGCCCCGAACAAGCCCATGAAGAGAAAAGTGTTGTACGCTGCGTTGTCTTCAATTTGAGCTAAAAATCAACCAAGGAGAAGAGTGATAACGTGGGGGCTGCGTGCTTAAGGTATGAATACGGTTCCTTTTCATTGTTAATGAGTTTATTTGGAATTTTAACGGATTAGCACGGAGGGAATAGTCTGATAAATTGGTTTGTTGGTGTTGTGAATTATGGAAGGAGATTTAAAGAGAAGTTTGGATGAAAATAAATGTATTTACCTTGTAAAATGTGAAGGCTGTTGTAATTGATGTTGTTCATATGAATTTCGACTCCTTTACGGAAATAAAATTATTAAATAGTTATATCGCAAATTTGGTTGGTTGAGAAATTTAGAAAATAGTGTGTTTGTTGTTTTATGGCATATGTCGGTATTGGAAATGATGTTAATACTATTGGTATTGTTGTTGATGATATTGGCGAGTTGAATTTCGTTGGTTGTTGAATTTACAGGGGAAATGCTGATAGCGTCTTAATTTTTGTAAATAAAGCGATAGCTTGGAATTGAATTCTTAAGTGCTTATGGCTAATGTTTGGTACTTAATGACATTATTGCAGATCTCGAGAAGCCGAGACTTAAGTTTGGATTAGCTTAAGAAGCAGACGAGGTATGTAAAGCTTACTCTTTCCTTCTTTTGGCATGTCGTAGACGGAAGTAAGACGTGACATGATTTGTGCCTTGGGGTAACTCCACTCTTATGATTCGAGCATGTTTACGATTCACATCCATCTCTTAGTGTTGGCATTCTTAATGTGGTAAAACTATGGCCTTTATGTCTTTGTATGATTGAATTCAAATGTGGTATAAAGAGTTTTGCTCCAAAAGGATTTTATGTTGAAAATGTCCCTAACTTTCATAGACAGAACCGGATTGCTTTGATATGCTCGTAAATGATTCTATAACGTATAATGACTTTAACTTTCATGGGCGGGCCCGGATTGGTTTGATGCATATCCGTGGTCCCCGAGATTTCCCTTCGTATAGTCCTAACGACTTTGTTTTGAAAGAATTTAACATGATTACCGTTTTGACTCTCGAGCATCTACTACTTACTTATCCATTGAGTCTGTAATGATGATTTATGTGCATATGGTTTCTCACTACTCGATGTCGTGTGGCAGCCTCTTTGTCCTTAAAATCCGCTTTTCGAAACACAATTTTCGTGCACTTTCCATTGCATTGTTCACAATCCCTCACTAGAGGGCCGGGCACGTTATATTCACCAGCTGTCCCTCACTAGAGGGCCGGGGCACGTTATATGATATGATGATGATATAATGATATGGGGATGGCGGCCAAGATGGCATATGATGATTCCATTATTAAGTATATTTCGCAGTGAAGGATGTATATATATATATATATATGTATATGCATAATGATGATGAAATGAAGTAGTACGACTTTGGAGAAAGGATGGGTAATGTTTGTGTGAAAAAATTTATGATCCAACTTGGGGGACGAATATCTCTTAGCATATATGTTTTAAGTGAAACAAGTCTAAAATGACGTTCGTCGAGTCTAGTTTCCAACGCAATAAACCACTCATCGATAAGACATTTTCAGAGAATTACATACTCAGATACAAGTTCCGACAAAGCGCTCTTCGGGGCTGCGATCTTCATGACAATAGGTGGACTACAAAGAAATGCTAGAAGATGTTCCAAGATGGGGATATGGGTAATAACCCTCTTCCTTCACCAGATTTTGCCCAGAAATTTCTATGTTAAAATTGAAGAGAGAGAGAGAGAGAAACAAAAAAGTCACGTATGTTCAATACGGAGTATTAAGCGAAGCTCGGATAAACGATGCACGTGATTCTAGTATGGTTTTGGGTGGATTCGGGGTGGATATTAAAGATATCTACTTGATTTAACAAAAATAAGGTATGTTGTCTCTTATTAATTTTCATTTTGTTTATTTACGAAGATAGAGTGATGAAATGGTTGTATAATAAAGTTGTTGGTTGCTGAAAATTGGACAAACATCGTGGGGATGTTTTATGGAATATTTTGGTATGACAAATGATGATTATTGTTGATGTTGGTTGGGGTTGTTGTTGTTTTGTTGGTATTGTGATTTCGGGCTAGGCATATTTATAGTGGAGAAGCGCGCCACGATTTATAAATAGCAGGCTACGGGGCATATAAATGGATTTATTTGAAGCTCACACTAAGATCGTATAGAACGATGAGTCACGATTGTGTGAATCCTCTTAAATGTAGATCTTTGAGCTCGGACGAATGTGCAGATAAGGAGGGCCGAATGTATGTTATAAGGCTCGTCCCTTTCTTTCAAAGGCATGATTCCCAAGTTAAGATATTGAAATGTTTTCATAAATGTGAAGTTGTTTTCAAAAGTTAAGTTTATGACTCTTAAGGAAAATGTTAACGGCGTTCTATGATGATGTTGACACATGATGTATTCTCTTTAGAAACTCCGATATGATTTGAGAGCATTATGAGATTGTTGATGATATTCCATGTAAATATATATTTTGCCCTATGATGGTCTCACCTCATAATATTTCATCGAGGTGAGATATAGCAAAGATAATGATTCTATTTTCAATGTTATATAAGAGAATGAGATAAGTTGTAATCGATTTCATCTTAAAAGGTTAATCCTACGAGAATGATATGACTTGATAAGCTAAAGCCAATGATGATGTTGAATTTTATTAATTGTTATGTGTGTGTATGTATGTATAGAATTGATATGATATGATAAAAGAAATTGGAAAGGGTTTGTGACCAAGAGACGGGTAAGATAAAGGTGAAAGCCTATATACTAGAGATAAAGGTAGCTCCCGAATTGATAAGCGGGGATGGATATATGTTTATGTAAACCGAGTCCGAAATGGTAAGATAACATCGAGCCTATAGACGCATGGCCTGGGGTTGGTGTAACTTATCATGGATAAGATAACACGTGGGATATTGTGGTATATATATGGACCGTGGGTAACGGTTAAGAAGATATCATATATGGATATGTATGAATAAGAAATGTTTTTGTGAAAAAAGAAAGCTAAGCATGCAGTGGCATTCACCTTAAGAGGCATCACATGTACTAGAAGGTTATTCTTTTATATTACTTTATGCTTCTATACGTTTCGTTATTATTATTTTCCATCGGTATCTTACTAAGTTACTAATCATGCCTTACATACTCGGTACATTGTTCGTACGACGTAAGAAAAGACGGCGTTCATGCCCGCAGGAAGGTAAATCGAACAAGGATCTTCCATAGTAGGATAACCTCAGCCAGTCAGTACGCTCCATTGATCCGGAGATACGCGAGTCTAGATATATATATATGTATCGGTTTGTACATATATGGGTACAGCAGGGCCTTGTCCTGTCCTTTGTACAGTTTGTAGGCTTTAGAGGACTTAAAGGGTAATATAGTAGTTGTGAGTCATAGTGTGAGGATAGTATTTTGTTTCAAAAGTATATGGGTGTGTGCACATATACTTACGCATGTTATGTTCGTGTTTATGTTTAATGTATCGTTTCCATTTGAGTTCGAAGGTGTAAGTGTAAGTTTTATGCTTGATTTTCGTGGGAGACCGAGTGCCAATCAGCCTTACCAAGGGTGGGGTGTGATAATATTCTTAAGAAGTAAATGAGAAGGAGTAGTCTAAGGCCCGTCGGGCACTTGTTACGGCCCATCAGTTTAGAGGTCGTAGACATAAGTATGTAGCTAGATATCCTATAGACCGGTGAAAGATAATGTTGTATAATATTTTGGTCCGTTTCGGCTTAGAATTGTAGGCATAGTTGTTGGAATATATAGAGATGTTGACCCACACTTATAAACGGGAGGCTGCGATGGTAGTAAATATATGTGTACGTATGTCTTATATCCGTACATAGGCCTATAGGAAAGATATGGGCATGGATATCATAATCGGTAAAGACATATATCGCAATATAACTGGACGGGGTAACGGATAATCTGAGAAGAACAATAAAAGGCACGAATGTTACAAGGCAACTAAAATGCTGTTTACGCTAAAGATATGAACCACACGGTGATTATGAAACATCTAACTATACATACGTGTCTACGATGAAACATAGAATACAAGTATCGGAATAAGGCCGCCTAATTGATAAACCACGGAAATCAAAGTAGGACAAAGTGCTCCCGGTAATGGTATAAGTACACCTACGGGTCGTATCCGTCTACTTGTCGAGAGATGCAAGTGTAAGAGAAGGAATCGACGGATGCTCGGGCGGCCGCAAAACCCGGCCAGTATGGCTCGGTGTTATCTTACCCGGACAAGTGAGTAAGATTGATCCCAGTACGATAAAAGGGGTAGAAGCTAGGATGGTACATATATATATACACATAGAAATGAGAGAAATGAAATAACATGATCACTAACATTGGAATTATCACTATGTCATTCCTTGGAGGACAAATCAATAACGCTACGGGAGCGGAATGTCAAAGAGGATAGGTGAAGTAATGAATCAAGAGTCTTCGCTATATCTCGACTAAGATTGAACATACTTTATACGAGAAGATCAACAATAAGAATAAGGTGCAACCTACAAGTATTGGAATGCTAAGAATGAGACATAATAGTAATTTGATAAGAGAATAAAGACCCAATGATAAGGAGTTATGATATTTCATTTAACATCATAAGAACGTTTTGGTTTAAGCCACTTCAACTTAGCTTTTAAAACAAGGAGGTTATGGATACGATTATGCAAAGATAACTTAGGAATCATGTAGTTTGAAAGAAGAGGGCGAAGGCAAAGGAAAACATAAGGATTAGAGAACCTACGCTAGGATTTTACGGGGAAATGTATAAAAAGTTCATAAATTTATATATAAGAGGCAAATGTTAGATTCATTGATACTTATGCTAGGATATTAGACCCATTCTATAAGAGACAATAGAAAGGTTTGAATCAAAGATTTATATACTAGGACACGAATAGATGTGCCTAGAATGAACAACGATACCAAAGGTCCAGGGATCAAATTACTACGGAAAATATTGGAAAATTATTCCATATGAGTGAATCCAATAGGGACGACGGCAACACAGACTATTTGGCTAAAAATTTTATGAAGATAATCGAATAAAATAAAGTTAACATTAATAACGAGTGAGATTCTTGGAGATATCACCTCGATAATATTGAATATCTTAATCCAAATTGGGCAAAAAAGGATAGTGACCACGACAAGGATTGTGAAGTAAGAGGTAAGAAGGTTAGGCCGTATTAATGAGTTAAGGATTTTGTTAGCTCAAAAGTGGGTGTATGGAAGTGTTGGTCAAATTTATGAGTTAGTTGAACATGGAGAATTTGAGGGAAATTGTTATATCCCGTATTTTGTACATTGGGGCAATCCAAGCTAACCATGATAAGTTAAGGACAAGACTATTCCGGATATGAGGTAGAGACTTTTGACATCCAATTTTGTGTTAAGGCATAAATTGCTTATGAATTTATTGGCATGGAATATTAAGGAAAATTTGGGGTTAAAAGTTAATTTAGGAAAGTTGGCATTTCATGAAATAATGGCCAAGTTGGCCGTGTGGTGTGAGTGGGGCACCACCCATGGCTTGGCTAATTTTAATTCATCCAAGCCATGTGTGGGCCATGGGACACATGGATGACTTATATATATGAGTATATTGGATGACTTATTAATCACATTCTTCATACTTTCAAACCTTAGAAAATTCAAGAAACTTGGAGAAAAATAAAGAGAGGCCATTCGGCCATGGAACCGAGAATTTGAGCCCTCAAATCTTGATTCAAAAAAAAAATATTTTCTTCTAGCAGTTCCAACCAATTGGAAGGTCCTTATTAACGTGCTTAAAAATTGACAATCATGTTGTTGCTTCATAATTTAAACTCACGTTGACAAGATATATTTCGTATTTTTGTACGTCGGATTATTCGCAAGGCTGAGGGTGGGGCCCACACATTGAGATTTTTTTTGGGATGTGTGATAATTTATATGAATCACATATGTGAAGGTAAATATTACTCAAGAAGGACCCTTGAGCCAAATCAAAGTGGAAGTCCTCCAAGCAAATATTTTTAAGTAACGTTTTCGGGTGATCTGATTTCGAGGGGCAGAAACGGTATTACAAGTTTGGAATTTGGAAAAATACCAAAGATAGAAGTTGTATATAATTGAATTAGATTTCCAACCATAGGTCGTGGGTCCATAGGTGATGTCGGGATAAGGAGATATGGACGTTTTAAGGCGGAAAGGTCAGTGGGCTAGGCCCAAACCGGGCCCAATCGGGTTAGGCCCATGACCCATGCCTATTTAAGTGAAATTTCAGCCCTTTCCTCTCATTTTTCAGACCAAGAACACCAGAAAATTCTGGAAAGAGAGAGAGAAGAGCCTTGGAGAGAAGAAAAACCAATTTTGACCAAATTTTGAGCCCCGAATTCCGAAGTCCATGAAGAGAAAAGTGTTGTACGCTGCGTTGTCTTCAATTTGAGCTAAAAATCAACCAAGGAGAAGAGTGATAGTGTGGGGACTTCATGCTTAAGGTATGAATACGGTTCCTTTTCATTGTTAATGAGTTTATTTAGAATTTTAACGGATTAGCATGGAGGGAATAGTCTGATAAATTCGTTTGTTGGTGTTGTGAATTATGGAAGGAGATTTGAAGAGAATTTTGGATGAAAATAAATGTATTTACCTTGTAAAATGTGAAGGCTGTTGTTATTGATGTTGTTCATATGAATTTCAATTCCTTTACGGAAATAAAATTATTAAATAGTTATATCGCAAATTTGGTTGGTTGAGAAATTTAGAAAACGATTAATGCAAAGGGCTGTTTTATGGCATACGTCGGTATTGGAAATGATGTTAATACTATTGGTATTGTTGTTGGTGTTGTTGGTTTGCGAATTGAGAATTCGGCCTAGGCATATAAATAGGGGAAATCGCCCAAATTTCAGAGACAATGCTAACTTAGGATTGAATTCCGAAGTGCCTATGGCTAATGTTTGGTATTTATTGACGTATTGTAGATCTTGGGGAGCCCGAGACTTGAGTTTGTATTAGCTTAGGACTCGGACGAGGTATGTAAAGCCCAACCTTTCTTTCTTTTGGCATCTCTTAGTTGTAAGTAGGCTACGTTACGAGCCTCGGGGTAACTCTATTCTCGCGATCCGAGCATGTCTACCATTCTTATTCACTTCTTAATGTTGGCATTTGTAATGTACTAGAATAATGGTCCTTATATCTTTGGTATGATTGGATTTCAAAGTTTGCATAAAAAGTTTTGTTCCTAAAGGGTTCTATGTCGAAAAAGGGCCGTAACTTTCGTAGACAGAACCGGATCGCCTCGATATGCTCGTAGAAGGCTCTGTAGCATATAATGACTATACCTTACATAGGCGGGCTCGGATTGGGTTGACGCTCATCCGTGGGTCCCGCGACTTTCCTTTGTATAGTTCTAACGACTTTTGAAAGAACTTAGCATGACTATCGTCTTAACCCTCGAGCGTCGATTACTTACTTACCCGCCGAGTCTGAAATAACGATTATGTTCTTGACTTCCATAAGCTACTTGATATGGTTTTGATACGTGTCTATGATTTCTAAAGTTCTATTTGATATGCTCCCGAGTGACATTCGAGGAAAACTTGATTTGACTATTCTCTTGGTTTTAAATGATAGTTCGTTTTGACTATTCTATGGAGTTTTTGAAAATATTTTAAATTGTATATAGCCTCCCACGACTCTGCTCGTGCTTATGGTTGTTATATCTTTCGCCGAGTCCCGGGCCGGTTATGTTATCGTGCACACTATGTTGTATTCCAGTGTTATGCTGTGTTACGGTTCACCGAGCTCCTCGCTAGAGGGCCGGGTTCCGTTTATATTTGGTGTTATGCTGTGTTATGGCGTTATGATGTGTTATGATGTGTGACGGGGATACGGAGATATGAAATCTTCTGGTGTTATGCTGTGTTATGGCGCCAATGACGGGAGGGCGACTATATTCTAAGAGCCCCATGCATGATTTGTGTTTTGATAAGTAAGTATTTTGGTATTCTGGATTTTGCATTTACCTTTCTGTACTTCTTGTTCCGATTATGATCTGTTTACCGTTATTTCATGCTTTGCGTACTCGGTACATATTTCGTACCGAACCCCTTTCTTCGGGTCGCGTTTATTTGGCAGTGCCTGTATACTCATTGTGGTGATCCGACAGCCTTAGGATTTCCATTACATTTATTTTGGAGCTCTCCGTTCGGGAGCCTGTGTATTGGTACGAGTCTCTTCGAGGCATATGTATATGACTATTCATGGGTACGGCGGCCCTCGTCCCGTCATATGATTTTGTTGTTACTCGCAGGGTTCCGTAGACATATGTGTGGGTTATGGGTAGTACTTGTTCGCCTGTGTCCGTGTAATTTGTGTTTTGGACGTCCCCCGTATTACGATAGCCTTGGTGCCTTACGTGCGATATCGTTCGAAGGTTGTGACGTCGATATGTATATATATATTTTGTAACGATTTGGGGCGACGTTTCATTTTTTTCGTATGTATACGATCCGGTTATGCCGACCATGATCCGACGTACGACCTTTTGTATATATATGTGTGTTTGTACGGCGATTATGGTTAACGAGGTGCGTATGGGTGCCCGGCTCGTGCACTAGTCACCGCTTTACGGGGTTGGGTCGTGACGGCGGGTATCGAGCGATTCGTCCTCGGATTGTCTCCGAGTACCGTGTCGGCGCAGTCTTGTTTATGGTGTGAAGCCGGCCACACTTATAAACAGGAGGTCGCGGGCATTTAGGGAATGAGTGACCCTTTTTCTATCTTAGATCGTGCGATAGAGCAAGTCGTTGAAATGAGATTATCGTACTAACTTTTGATTTCGGTAGAAGGACAAGATCGATGAAGAAAGTGATTGACGATATTCGAAGTTACAAAGCACGCAGTAAGCAAAGGCACGAAAGATATATGTCGCAAGGTATCGAGTACGATTGAAATGTAAAGTTAAAAATTGGAAGGAAAAAAAGCGGTGGACAGAAAAGGTAACGGGTGCGGTTCGAGTTGGACGCGCGAGGTAAGTTCATCATTTTCATACCGTTGTTAATATTGGAATTTTGACATCTGAAAGGAAAGAAAGTGAGTGATGGAAGGTAAGGAGATCAAAATGTCAGAAAAAGTGAAAAATGTAAGAAACAGAAAGAACCCCCAAGAGGGACGAGGGGGCACGGTACTATTTGGGAAAAAAATTGGGAAAGGGTGGTATGCAAAGGGATAAAGTGTGTCACCCCCCGATCTCACAAATGTGAAAAAGCCCCCAAAACCGGGGACGAACCCACCGACTCTTATGTATAAAATTTTTTTTTTTTTTTGAATTCTCGTCAAGTATACAAAATGGATTTCCTTTTTAAATTAAATAAAATATGTCCCTTTAAAAAACTTTACATATTTAAAATTGACCCCCGCCCCACGACATGCCCGGGTCCAACCGGACAAGACGCCATAACATAGACGCGACTCGGCGACAACCCGAATGAGGAGGGAAACCCCCCCGGGACACCCGCCCGGCCTCAAATGGGGGGTACCCGCGCGGAGGGGGGGCCCCGAAGAAGGGGGGGACAGCAAGTCCAGTTTTTAAATAAAAAGAAATGGTATAAAAGTGAGCATGTCATGCAAAGTTTTTGTTTTGGAGAGTCATGTAGGTTGTAATGTAGGAAAAATTTAAGGGGAATTGCATGTAACCCCGAACGGCCCCGATCCATTTGTATATACAGTACGATTTTTTTTTTGAAAACATCTCATTTTCATATATAAAAAAAAGAGATCCCATATTCCCGGGCTTCCTCCGATCCATTTAACCACTTGCCCCGGGTCCGGCATCCCGCCCCCGGGGAATATCTTCTTCCCCAACCCGACGTGGTTGCCCCTATACCCCCCTTTTCCCCCCTTTCCCCCATATACAAAACATATACGTGTACTTATACATGTATCATGTGCATATATCATGTAAGCAGCGAAAGCCCAAAGAAAGGTCAGATCCGTCGGGACGAAGGTCGGAACCCTCCGATTATTTTAGGAATAATCATGGACGCTTTGTCTCCCCTAAGGGGACAATTATAAGGCAGACTATCAATCAAGGCTAGCATCATGGGAAAACATAAAAGGGTATAACATATCATTTTATACTTTGAAACCTTTAAAATAGTCATTACCCAAAAAAATAGCAACATTTAATTGCGTATTCATGGCGAACATATTCAATGCGTTTCTTCATAGGGGCATTTCATCGTCACCATAAAACAAAGTCGTCGTTTTAGTCGTAAAACTATCAAAAACATAAAACTTAGATTTTGGAGAAAATGAATATTTTTGAAAACATTTGTAAACCTTAAAAAAGGAAAATCATTTTTGGGGTTTGTGCCTATTTTTTAAAAAAAGGATTATATAAACATTTAACACATTTCATGTATGATTCATACCATGGAAAGAAAAAGGGACGAGCCTTAACATACCGGCGCCCTTACGCTAGTTTGCCCGTCCAACTTGTTATTACATTCGAAGATCGACACTATCGTTGTTCTAACATATCTTGTCTTAATTTTCAAGACATTTTTTGCCGAAAATTTGGAAAATCTCTAAATATACCCCCCCCCGAAATCTACTCGCCAATTTAAATCAACAACAATGGGGAATTCAACCGGCCAAACTATAAAAATACCAACAATTATTCTAAAACCTTCAATACCCAATTCAATTAATTTAAATTCATTAAAATTTCCAACAACTTAATCAACACACTTCTTCACCCGAAACCTTCTTTTTCCCAAAAACCCTACTCTCTTTGTCATTCATGTACGCTGCTTTAACCAAACCTTCATTCACTTTAAATGATCCATAACCAAAACAAAAATGCCCAATCAATTTACCTTAACTTCCAAATTGCCTACTATTCGTTACAACAATTTCACACATTTTCATGATTTCCTCCATCTCTATACTTTCCCAACAATATAAGATTTCATGAAATTTATTCATTTCTTTCCATGAAACAACACAACAACAAAACCCATGCAAACAATTCCCCTACAACCAACATCCATAACTCAACAATCAAATTACTAAATACTATTAATTCACCCACTTCAACATAACACATATATTCCCAACATAAACACACATATTTTCATATGTTTCATCCATTTCTTCAACCAAAATTCAAACATTTAAAAGAAAAATTGGTTCCCCTTTTTCTCTTAAATTTTCCATTAGCAAGATCTGAACTTGTAAAATGAATGATTTTCTTGTTCCAAGAATCTTCCATGTTGTAGAGGACGTTTCATTTGTTTGGGAAACTAAGGAAAAAATTTTTTTTCCCTCTCCCTAGGCCATTTTTGGGCCCAACCCCCTCCCTTCTTTTTTTTTTTTTTTTTTTTTTCTTTGTTGTTCTTTTTTTTCTCTTCCACTCCCCCAAAAAAAAGTACCACATATATTTATATATATGCCCCAGCATGTGAGGGGCAATGCCCCTCCCTTATTTTTTTTTTTTCACTAGAATTTTTTTTCTTTTCTTGACTTTTTTTTATTTTCTTCAAATTTCCCAAAAGATGACTAACCCTTTTTTTGTCTTTTTTCCCTTTTTTTGCCAAGGGCCCTTTTTCCCAAGAGTTTTTTGTTTTTCCGTGAAATGACCATTTTGCCCTCGACTTTTCCAAATATTACCATTTTGTCCCAACCTTGATTATTTCCACGGCCCTTTTTGCAATTTCTTTCTTGCCCCTAGCCTTTTTTAAATTTTCCCAAAATTCATAAATAATATTCATAACCAACTCGTTCATTAAAATTTTTTTGAAATAGTCTTGTCCTTAACTTTTCACCATTGCCTCACAATACCCGAACGTCAAAACGGGCTATAACATCCCCCCCCCTTTAGAAATTGCCTCGAATGTTAACAAACCCTTAGGGGCCCAAAATTTTGGGGGGGCCTTTACCTTTTCCTTTATGGCACCCTTTTACCCCTTTTTCCCATAATCAACTCCTCGCCCTTTTTCAGAGTCCTTGTTCGATATCATGGGTTTTTCTAACTTACCGACCAACGCATTACCCTTGTCTTTCTCGACCTTTCCCCTTTTCCCCCGTTCACCACCCCTTTTAACGGGGACCATGTTTGAGTACGCAATTTTTTCAACGACCCAACTTTGTATGCTATTCCTTTATCCGTTATCTCTTAATATACCTTTGTTACTCTTTCACTTTTCCCCAATATTTTTGCGACACACCGACTTTTCTTTTTTTTTTTATACCCCCTTTTTCCCAAAGCTAATAGATTTCCTTTTTTACCGAAAAATTTCCTTTTGGTCAATATAAATGGTCTCCCCCCGGGGGCCCCTTATATACTAACCCCCCAGTACCTTTTTTCTCTTCTATTTCTTCATACGGGTCCTCCTTTCGTGAACTATTCCTTTTTAAAAATAGATCTCGTCCTTTTTAGATCACCCTCTCGATCTTCTTCCATCCCTATGGTAACCATACTAGTATGGGTACATTTTTTCCCTTCCATATCTTTGAGGCCAAAAATCTTATTATATCGTCGCTGTAATCATTCTTTTCCTTTGTTTTCCACTAACACACTCTTTTTCCCTTTCCCAATTATCACCACTTGACCCTCCCCTTTAGTCCTAACAAAAAAACCCTTTTGTAGCACTTATACCGTCATTTGCCGACCTTCCCCTCCGACAATCCCTTTCCCTTCCGTAGCGCGTTGTGGGGGCCCCCTTTTCCACCGAATAATCATAGGAATATCCGACACTCATATGTATATACATATTCATTCACTAACCCCCAAAAAAAAATTTAAAAAAAGTTAAGCCTTTAAATTTCCCGGGGTTTTGATACACTTTTTTTCTCTTTCCACTATCTCCTCGCTGCGACCTCTGGGTTTTAGCCATTCCATACACTCGTTTTTCCCTTTGGTTACTCTAATCTCTCATTCGTCCCTTATATTTTTAGGAATTCCCTATTTGGGGGGACCCATCCTCCCCCTTAGCACGCTTTAACCCCGAAACTCGGGGGGATTGGGGGGCCATAATGGGAAAGGGGCCACTTTCTCATATGACCCTTATTACCCCATTTTAAGCGTCAAACCCCCACTCCCGAAACATTTTCGAAACGTCCTTTCTTTTACATTTACCGTTTTACCCTTTTCTTTTCGATATTCACTTTCGCCTCTGTCTATTTCCCCGGCCCCCGCTCCACGTAACAACAAAATATCGCCCTTTCCTCTTTCAACTTCCATATCATCATTCGCCTCTTTCCAACGATACGAGGGGCCCAAAATCAACGAGAGTATAAAATCTTACTCCCTTGCCTTGGCCATCACCGGGCAAACGAAAGAAGGTCAACCATTCCACCCCCCCATAAAGTGGCCGGGTTCACACCCATAAACAAGACTCTACCACACGACTACAACCCTTGGGCCGACCGTCGATACCACTTTTTCCAAACCGTCTCACAAGGTGGAGGGGACCGCCCGTGACCGGGGCGAGCGAACCCCACCTTTTAAAGTACCAAATTTTTTTTTTTTAATTCCGTCAAGATACATAATAGGATTTTGCTTTTTAAAATTTAAAAAAAAAATATGTTTAAAAAATTGTATCATAAAATTGACTCCAACGACTATGACCCCAAAGTCCTAACTTACGACGCCCCCATAGCACGGACCCCCGACACTCCCAAGATTGGGTGGCCAACCCCCCCGGGGCATCATCCCCCCGGCCTCATCTGCCCGGGGGACCCCCCCCGGAGAAAAGCCCCCCGAAAGGGGGTCAAACCGACGATATGTGGGCGGGGAAGGGATGTATGAAAAGTGACGCATGCAAAAGAACCCCCGGGGGGGAGCATGAAAGCGTAACCCGTAGGTATGAGGTTTGGCGGGAAACGAGTTAACCCCGGGGAAAGGACCCCATCCATTCTATTTTAAACGTGCCCTCCAATACTTCTGCGAAACGTCGCCCGATCCATTTTATATACATTTTATTCTTTTTTTTTGCCCCTTTTTTATATAAAGAAAATAGAAAAAAACCATAGCCGGGGGTCGGGTCCTCCAAACCCTTGTCCCCCGTCCGGGGATCCCCCCCGGGGGGATATCATATCTTCTCCCAACCCATGGGGGGTGGCCTTTTGCGCCCCCTTTTCCCCCTCTTCCCTTCATATAATATATTACTTATACATGTACTTGCATATATCATGTAAGCTGCGGGGAAAACCCCGAAAAGGGCGTGTCCCTGGAGTGACGTGGGGGTAACCTCGATTACTTTATGGAATAATCAGAGTTCCCCTTAAGGGGCAATTATAAGGCGAGACTATCAATCAAGGCTAGCATCATGGGAAAAAATAAAACACGGCATAACATATCATTTCATATACTTTGAAACCTTTAAAAAAGTCATTATCCAAAAAACTTAACATTTCTATCGCGATTCAGGGGGAAATATTCATCATAGGGTTCTTCATATCGGATCTTCATCGTCACCTCATAGTCGTCGTTTTTGTTAAAACTATCAAAAACATAAAAATTGATTTTGGAGAAAAATGAATATTTTTTTAAAAAATTTGTAAACCTTTTAAAAAGGAAAATATTCTTTGGCCTTTGTTATTTTGAAAAAAGGGACGTTATATAAACATTTAACACATTTCATGATGATTCACCCTGGAAAGAAAAAGGACAGCCTTAACATCCGCCCGCCTTTCTGCTACGCTTGTTCGTCCCAAATTTAGTCTACTTAAGAAGAACACATCGTTAGATTTATCAACATATACTTGTCTTAACCTTTTGTACATTTACTTTGGGCGGAAATTTCCATTCCCCGTAAATAACCACCCCAAAACCCGGCCCAAATTTTAAAAAAAAACAACCGGGGAAATTTAACCCCGGGCCAAAAAATCAACAATACCAACAATTACTCAAAACTTCAATATCCAATTCCCACCCCAAATTTAATTCAATTCAATTACAAAATTCCAACAACAATCAACACACTTTTCATCAAAAACCCTTTTATTTCAAAACAACCATACTTCATTGTCATTCATTAGCTGCTTTAACCCCAACCCCTTTATTTCATTACATGATCCCAAAAACCTAAAATGTCGTTTATCAAATTTTCCAACACCAAAATTTCCTACTATTGTTCAACAATTTCCCACACATTTTCATCTTTCCCCCAACATTCCAACATAAGATTTCATGTTTATTCATTTCTTTAGCAACACAACACAAAACCACGACCAATCCTGAAAACAAAGGCACAACCAACATCCATAACTCAACAATCAAATTACTAAATACTATTAATTTATCCTTACTTCAACATAACACATATATTGGAAAAAACACACATATTTTATATGTTTCATCCATTTCTTAACCCAAACATTCATAAATTAAAAGAAAATTGGTTTTACCTTTTTTTTAACTTTTACTTAGCTTAAGATCAAACGCCAGAATGAGTTTTTGTTATGAATCTTCCATGTTGAAGGACGTTTTTATTTTCTTGGGAAAACTAAGGAAAAAAAATTTTTCTCCTTACTCTCCTAAAACCCTGTTTAACCCCCCTCCCCTTTTTTTTTTTTCTTTTTTTTCTTGTTTTTTTCTTTCTCTTCCACTCTCCTCAACTAAAAAACCCCATATATTTATATATATGACCTTTGAAGCATGTGAGGGGACGCCCCCCCCTTCATTCTTCTTTTTTCTCTAGAAATTTTTTTTTTCTTTTCTTGACTTTTCTTTTTTTTTCCAAACCAAAAGATGACTAATCCCTTTTTTGCCTTTTCCCCCCTTTTTCGGGCCCCTGGGGTTTTCCAAAAATTTCTTGATTACTCGGAAATGACATTTTGCCCCTCGACTTTTCTCAATATTACCATTTTGTCCCCCAACCTTCCGATTATTTACGGCCATTTTAATTTTCTTGCCCCTGCCTTTTTTAATATTTCCTCAAAAAATTCAAAAAAAATATTTTATAACCAAAACGTTCATTAAAATTATTTTAGAACATAGTCTTGTCCTTAACTTTTCACCATTGCCTCACAATATCCGAACGTACGAAAAGGGAAAAAAGTGTGGCAAAGGAACAAAAAAGGGAAAGTGGGGGGGAAAATAAACTTGTGTGGCAAAAGGATAGGACCACGAAGGAATGTGAAGTTAGAGAAAGAATGGTTAGGCCTTGCAAATAAAGAGGGGTTTCCATAAAGGTATAAAGGGGGAAGGGTGGTCAAAATTTAAAATGGTTGCCCCGGAAGGGGAAGCTTTCCAAAAAAATACTTAAGAATAAACGGGTTTGGCGAAAGAAAACACAAACCGAGGGTACTAAAAA
>NW_026719593.1:0-15775 GCF_029784015.1 Lycium ferocissimum
GACGATAGTCACGCTAAGTTCTTTCTAACTGTCATTAGAACTATATTAAGGAACGTCTTGGGGATCATAGATAGGTATCAAACCAATCCGCGCCCGCTTAGGAAAGTTACGGGCATTATTCGTTATAGAATCGTCTACGAACGTATCAAAGCAATCCGAGCCCGTTTATGAAAGTTAGGGACATTATTCATTATAGAACCCTTTAGGAATAGGATCTCTTTATGCACCATGTACTATCCAATCATACAAAGACTCGACGGCAATAGCCCGACTATATTAAGAATGCTAATATCAAGAAGTGAATAAGAATCGTAGACATGCTCGGAACTTACTAATAGAGTTACCCCAAAACTCGTATCGTATCTTACTTACATCTAAGACATGCCAAAAGAAAGAAGGGATAGACTTTACATACCTCGTCCGCTTCCTAAGCTAATCCGAACTTAAGTCTCGGGCTTCCCAAGATCTACAACAATGTCATTAGATACCAAACATTAGCTATAGGTACTTAGGAATCCAATCCTAAGCTAGCACTTCATTTATAGAAATTCGGACAGCATTTCCTTTATAAATTCAACAAACCCCGAGAATTCAACTCGGCCAAATCATCAACAATAATACCAACAACCATATTAACAACATCAACAATTAATTCAAACGTATTCTAACGTTAGTAACTCCTTTCTACATAATTCGACGGCATTTCATTTACATTCAAATCAACCACATACAATCAAGCCAACACCAATGATCACACGTTCAAGTACTACCCCGAGTCCATTCAAACAAGACTCGAGAACACTTCGGACAACTCGCACAATATCCAAAACAGCCCAACCAACATACAACACAACCCGAAATCTTTCAAACTCAATAAGAACAACAACAATACATTCCTCTCTTCCCAATTCATGAACTATACCAATAACCACACGTTAACAACATCATTTACATAAATGCAAAAACTATATTAACATCATGTTAGCTTCTACAACAGCCCACAAACAATTACAACTCCAACTTGAACCATTAAACCTTCATTTACATCATAGAATCCACAACAACAACAACCAAAAATACTAAGTAAATTTAGTTCATCATTCCTACTCAAAACAGCCCCTACACGGCTCAACACCAACACATATGGTTCCATAAATTTTATTCATCTCTACACACTACAACACGCACAACCCATCCATAATACATGTAAAAGAAGATTAAACCTTACCTTTACCACTTAACTTCTCAACTTGGCTAGGGTTTGTAAATTGCAAAAAAATAAATGTTTTGATTGCTCCAACAAGTACTTCACGTTACAAGGGACCTTCCAATTGGTTGGAATACTAGAAGAAAATTATTTTTTTGGATCACTATTCATGGCACCCAATTCGGCTAGCCATGGCCGAATGTCTCTCCATTCTTCTCCAAGTTTCTTAAGTTTGTAAAGTGATGAATAATGTCTTGCTTGGTCATCACTTATCTATATATATGACCCCCATGGGTGGACACATACCCCACTCATGGCTTGAGTCAATCAAATTTGGCCAAGCCATGGGTGGGAGTCCACCTGTGCCACATGTGGCCTTTTCATGAAATAATTAGCTTCTTAATCCTTAATCTTCCTTAATATTCCATACCAATAAAATTTATAAGCAACTTGTGCATTAAGACACATCGGAGGTTAAAAGTCTCTACCTCGTATTCCAAAATAGTCTTGTCTTTAACTTATCACGATTAGCTTAAAATATCCCAACGTACAAAATACGGGATATAACACAGGGGTTGCTCTTCATAACCCAACTGTTTCGTCCTTAGACAGGGAGGTGAGAGAGCGCCAATATGAAGATTCCCAGTTGAGTCACTATAGAGATACATTTCCTGAGAAAGAGAAGTCGCCATTTGGAGTTTTTCCAGATGGAGTTCTCAGGTATCGAGGCAGGCTATGTGTGCCAGATGTGGCAGGACTACGTCGTCAGATTCTAGAAGAAGCTCATTATTCCCGGTATTCTATTCACCCAGGAGCGACAAAGATGTACCATGATCTTAAGTCAATATATTGGTGGAATGGAATAAAAAGAGATAAAGCAGAATTTGTAGCTCAGTATCCAAATTGCCAACAAGTGAAAATCGAGCATCAAAAGCCCGGAGGATTGTTACAAGCCATAGAAATTCCAACCTGGAAATGGGAAGTGATCAACATGGATTAAATGGTAGGTTTGCCACATTCTCGGCAAAAGTATGACTCCATATGGGTAATCGTAGACAAACTGACAAAATCAGCTTATTTTCTCCCAGTCAGGACTACATATGCAGCAGAAGATTATGCAAGGTTGTAGCTTAAAGAGATAGTGCGACTTCATAGGATTCCAGTGTCTATTATTACAGACAGTGGAGCACAATTTACTGCTAAATTCTGAAAATCCTTTCAAGAAGGATTGGGAACTCAAGTAAGACTTAGCACAGCATTTCATCCACAGACCGATGGACAAGCTGAACGCACTATTCAGACCTTAGAAGATATGTTGCGTACGTGTGTATTGGATTTCGGATGCAATTGGGAGGATCATTTGCCACTTATTAAATTTGCCTATAACAACAATTATCATTCCAGCATCCAAATGGCTCCGTATGAAGCTCTATATGGGAGAAGATGCAGGTCACCAATTGGATGGTTTGAAGCCGGGGAGACACAACTGATAGGTCCAGAATTGATTCAGCAAGCGGTGGAAAAGATTAAGCTTATCAGAGACCGACTACTAACAGCCCAAAGTCGCTAGAAATCTTATGCAGACAACCACCGACGAAACCTGGAATTTCAAATCAATGATTGGGTATTCCTAAAAGTGTCGCCGAGGAAAGGTGTAATGAGATTCGGCAAGAACGGCAAACTTAGTCCCCGATATATTGGACCTTATAAGATTGTCCATAAAGTGGGCCAAGTAGCTTATGAGCTGGACTTACCTCCAGGACTTGAATCAGTCCACCCAGTTTTCCATGTGTCGATGCTCCGTAAGTGTGTTGGAGATCCCTCCAGAATTATGCTGACACATGATGTTCAGATTATTGAGAAGTTGGCTTATGAAGAGGTACCTATTGCTATACTGGATAGGCAGATGTGGAAGCTTAGGAACAAAGAGGTAGCCTCAGTCAAGTTATTGTGGAGAAACAATAACCGAGAGAAAATAACTTGGGAAGCAGAAGAAGACATGAAGTTCAAATATCTGCAATTGTTTGCACCTCCGGAAGAGGTTCAAGATGAGACGCCATTATTGTAAGGTATGTAATGCTTCCTTTTAATGCTTTTGGTCATGTGTGGCCATATTTTCTTGCCATTGTGTTGTAGCCTCGTGAGGCGATATTATTATTAGTTGTTGTGACAGGGAGGTAGTGCCGTATTATAGAGGAAACTCTGGCGAAATTTCGATAGAATTCCTGAAAAAACTTAACATTCGGGGATGAATGTTTTTAAGGGGGGAGAATGTTACACCTCGGAATTATGGGTTGTTGCGCGGTAGATGAACTAACACAAGTTATGGTTTTATGGTGTCCCTACAAGTAAGATGGGATACTTAATGATTCTAATTAAGATTCCAAAGACACCTGAGGAGGGAGAGAAAAGTTCGTTGGAGGAAATTAAGGCAGA
Organism: Lycium ferocissimum; assembly: GCF_029784015.1. Classification (NCBI taxonomy): domain Eukaryota; kingdom Viridiplantae; phylum Streptophyta; class Magnoliopsida; order Solanales; family Solanaceae; genus Lycium; species Lycium ferocissimum. The sequence goes on from NW_026719593.1 coordinate 3,644, forward strand.
GAGTGTCCTACCCTGTGTACGAGTGTACTAGCAGGTATCTCTGGTAAATTGTAGGACCATAAGTTGAACGGATCAAAACGGCGAAATTCGAACTAAATCAGGAAAAGTCTGCAGGCACCAGTCACGGTTAACGGGCCGTCGAAATGTCGACGGACCGTCGATGTGCGCCATACCTATGTTCCTGCAATCAAACATTTGCAGGCGTGAGTCGACGGAGCCAGTCGACACGCTGACGGGACCGTCGAACCGCCTCTCTGGAATTTTCTGGGTTTAGCTATATATAGACGACCCTTGTCCAAAATTTTTCATTTTCTCTCTAAGTCTTGAGAGCTCTAGAATATTCCTCACATCATATTATGATATATCCAAAGGAAATCAATGATTAAACACCAAGAATTTGTAGAATCAAGTGCACGGATACTCTCGAGGGTTTGTGGAAACCAAGAATCTCTTTGGTGTTGAAGTAGGGGTTTTTCCAAGTGAAGTAGTCCCATTCAAGGTCCATTCCTACATCATCAAAGGTAAGTTTTATGTTCAATTCATGTTACTAAGAATATTGAGAGGTTAAAAGACTTGGATTATAAAAGAGAGGAGAATATGGAGTACAAAAATGGAAATAGTGATACTTTTGATTAATGACTTAATTTGAATAATAGTTCTTCACATGTTATGAGTACAAACTTGTGGTGAATGACACAAACGATATTAAAGGAGTATTTTATGAGAATGAATATGATGTTGTAATATAGGTATGATTATGGGTGATCTTGAAGGTGGATTTAAGAAGTAAACAATGCTTAGCTTAAAGAATCGATTGATTATGTTATCGTGAGTGTTCTTATTGATGTTTGAGGGTTATCTTATTTCATGGAAGAAGTTGTCGAAACAAAGGAAGTGTCACTGAATTTCCATTAACTTTTAGTTGCTTTAGCTTAAGCTTAAGTATGTTTCCGGTTGTCTAATTTTAGTACAAATTCTCGTGAAGGTAGCATTGTAAGCTCGAAAGGCAAGCAAGTAGGCAATAGAGTTAAAAGATATAAAGGTATGTGAGGCTATTCCTCTTCTTTCAAAGGCATGACTCTTACATTGTGAATTATTTCCCTTATATCCCCATGACCTTCTTACATCTCTAAAGATGAAAGTTAAAGATCCTTGCAGCTTCTTATGAGATATGTTCCATGATAGTGATAAGGATAACGATGCCTTAATGAGCTTGAGAATCCTATGTTTACGATTCATTGATGTTATTCCTTGTTTTTACCTCACCTCATGATACGATTTCTTTTAAGGCGAGGCATAGCGATGATGATGCTCCATAATGTAATCGGAGGTTCCCGACCTTACGTCACTCCGATAGAGTACAGCTTTTATTTGAGCTCTTATGCATGCTTCATGATAAGTACATGTGTATGACTACACCATGCCTAAATGGCCGAGCCTGACACCGCTAAGGCGGGCGGCATATGATAACACCGTGCCTAGTTGGCCGAACATGACACCACTAATGGGCGGCGTGAGATGATTACCCCGGATGCTGGAGGCCCGGACGCAGGCTAATGATGTTACAGATTCAGACAGATTATGTATGTATATGTGATATGTTTGAGAGGTAAAAGTGAGCATGCATGTGTCACGACCCAACCCCGTAGGCCGTGACTAGTGCCCGAGCTGGACACTCGTACACACCTATTAACCATAATCAGCATACAAACAAATTATACATTTACGAAGGTCAGACGTCATCTCAAAGCTGTCGCACATATATACATATATACCGCACAGAAGCCGGCAAGGCTGTCATAATACACAACATCCCAAAACATATATACACGCAGCCGACAAGGCTGCCACTGCGAATGGGGATGCCCAAAACATAAATCACACAGACATAACTGAACAGTAACTATTCACAACCCACATCTATGTCTACAGACCTCTAAGAGTAACGGTCGTATCATATGACGGGACAGGGCCCCGCCGTACCCCTGAATAGATATATACATATATACAACGAAAGTGTCTGTACCAAAATATAGGCTCCGAAACAAGGAAGCGCTCCAAGATAGCAGAACAGGTATCTTAGGCTGACGGATCACTCGAGCGAGCGTCTGTACCTGCGGGCATGAAATGCAGCCCCCGAAGAAAGGGGGTCAGTACGAAATATGTACTGAGTATGTAAAGCATAAAATACATAAAATCGGATCATACTGAAATCAGGAGTATAGAAAAGTAGTACAATAACCAGAAAACCACAAGGTGTTACACCTCGAAAATTTCCCCTTAACGTACAAGTGAATAGACTCATTAGGGACATGATGAACATGAGGTTTAGATGAGCGAGAGATAGTAATCGATCGACCTAATTAAGATTTCCAAAGACATCCGAGTTAAGAAAAGGAAGTTGTTAAAGAGAAGCGAGTTGTAAGTTGAGAGTATCGGATAAGGAGTACGAGCGTTGAGTTAATGGTGTATGAATGATGCCCCAAGGGAGAGTTATAACGTCCCTTAGAATGGTATTGAAGTGATGAACAAGTGTTAAGAAGGTTCCACAAGGATCGGAGATCAAACGAGTCGACGAAACAACTTTCGGAAACCTGGGCAAACATACGGCCAGACATACTGGCCGTATAAAATCTACTGGCCGTATGTCTAGCCGTAGAATTAGCCCAGAATGACTTAAGCCACTGGACCAAATGTACGGTCCAACATACGGCTAGTATAAATTATACGGACCGTATGTTGGTCCGTATATTTCCAATCGGGCTGAACCTGATTTTATATAAGGGATCCTTTCCTTTTCATTTTTCATTTCCCACTTCACCTCTACACTTCAAGAACCCTCTAGAACATCTCCTACACTTCAATCACAAGAAAACAAGAGAAATCAAGGATCAACAACAACAAATCAAGAGAACCAAGTAAAAGAAACTCCATCAAAGTCATACAAATCAAGAAAATCCCAAGAGAGAGAAAGTAGGGTTTTGGTGGAAAAGGTGAATTGTCATCCAAGGCCTATTCCTTCATCATCTAAGGTAAGTCTCATGAACTTTACATGCTATTTGAAGTATGATTGAGTTAAGATTCATGGATTGTAGAAGAGTACAACAAATGGGTCATTAAATGGATGATTAGTGTCATTAGTGATTAGTAGTGGATTAAATCATGGAAATGAATACGTTGATGATATAAATATGTTGTAAATGACCTATAGAACATGAAATGAGAATTGGATACGAAAGAATATGACGATGGATTTTAGTCATGATTAGGGGAAATTGAAGTAAGATTATGAAATGCAAATAAGATGAATGAATGGCGATTGTTGTTAACGATATGGCGATGATTAAAATGAATGTTGGGAATTGATATGGAATATGGCGGGGAGTAGTATAAACAAAGGAAATACTGCCCAATTTTCCCTAGAAATAACGATACGTTCTTATAGTCGATTAACTAACGTTAATGCGAATTCTCTTGTGAAGGTAGCAATGTGACATTGAAGGAGAACAAGTGAGTGATAGCTTAGCTCAACGACAAAGGTATGTAAGGCTAACCCTTTCCTTCTAAGGCATGAATCCCTGTATGCATTTTCTCCTCTCCTATGAGATTCCTATTTCCAAGAAAGTCAAGATCCTCACTCATGAATAGCTATACGAGATAAGAGCTACGAGATGGATACGATGATGATAATAGTAAGCTAAAGTCTAGAAATGCTATAGCCTATGATATGATACTCCTAAGAAGCTAGTGATGCTATATATATGAAATCAAATGGTATTGATTCCTATTCCCACTCACCTTATACTTGTTCCTTCAAGGTGAGGCTGAATACGCATGGATGCTCCATAATGACATCGGGGGTCCACGACCTTACGTTCCCCCCCCCCCCCGATAGAGTATGATATCTAAGAGTCCCTATGCATGCATTGTGATAAGTATATGAAGTTATGCATATATGATAAGATATGATAGCACTATGTTAAGCCACGATACGCCCATGAAATAAATGATAGTGATGTTAAGTACGATAGAACCATGATATGCTTATAAGACGATTTATAATCATAAATCTACAAGACACCCGATAATGAGTATGTGGTATGTATGCAAAAATATATGTGTTATGACGATATGAGATATATGTGATATGCTGTCGAGCCCTCGTGGTCGAATACGATATCTTTGTCGAGCCCTCGTGGCCGAATACGATATCTTTGTCGAGCCCTCGTGGCCGAATACGATATCTTTGTCGAGCCCTCGCGGCCGAATACGATATCTTGTCGAGCCCTCGTGGCCGAATACGATATCTTTGTCGAGCCCTCGTGGCCGAATACGATATCTTGTCGAGCCCTCGTGGCCGAATACGATATCGAGCCCTCGTGGCCGAATACGATATGCTGTCGAGCCCTCGTGGCCGAATACGATATGCTGTCGAGCCTCTGAGGCCGAATACGGATAATGATCAAATGTGTGTGAGTAAATGCGACATGATGACAGGTATATGCATGTGTTATGATGAATGCAGAATGGTGACTAGTTATGTTAAGTTCATGATACCGACCTATATGAATACGATTATGATACGTGTATGATATTTTCGATGTAGTACGACTATGTTATATGTATGATTATGCCATGTGCATCACGTCCACGTAAGTACGAATGAAATAAGTATATGACATCCATACGAGCACGAAATAGAACATGGAACGTCCCTACGGAAAGCAGGTAAGTACTATGAAGAGAATGTTAATGTCTCCCATCTTATGTTATTTCATATATTACCGTTATGTTTCTCCATCGTTTCTGCTCATGCTTTACATACTCAGTACAATATTCGTACTGACGTCCTTTCTTCGGACGCTGTGTTCATGCCCACAGGTAGACAGGGAGGTGATCCGGATCCATAGGAGCTAGCGGCTGATTTGAGAGCACTCCATTATCCGGAGGCGCTACAGATTACTCTTTTGGTACATATGTTTGTATATTCCTATTTTGGGCATGACGGGGTCCTGTCCCGTCCAGATGTCTAGTACTCTAGTAGAGGCTCGTAGATACGCAGTGTGGGTAGCATGGTCCCATGACTTTCCCGTATATGCTTGTATATATTATTTTGATAGCCGAAGGGCTCATGATTATAGAAGCAAATGTATTTCAGAAAATTACGGTTTTATATGATTACGAGCATACAGTATGAGTGATAGCAGATAAGCAGTAAAGTGAGCGGTGTTCGGTGGTTAGCCCCGGATACCCGTCGCGGCCCGTAGTTCGGGTCGTGACAAAGTGGTATCAGAGCAGTTCAGTCCTAGGAAGTGTCTACGAGCCGTGCCTAGTAGAGTCTTGTTTATGGTGTGTTGCGCGCCACGCTAATAAACAGGAGGCTACAGGGCATTTAGGAAAATGACCATCTTTCTTCATACGAGATCGTGCGATAGAGCCGAGTATAAGATGAAATTCCTCCCTAATGAGTATGTTATGATTTCAGAAATGCCGCCAAAGGGAAAAGCTAAAGCCGCCCAGAGGGGTGAGACCACGACGAGGAGGCAGGCAGAAATAGAGCCGCCTATGAATACAGATGAGGGCGAATCACAGGATCAGGTTCCATCTAGTGCCTCCACTACTCCGCCCGTTACGGAAGAGCGAGAAGGGGCCTCAGCTTCAGTTCCTGTACCCGGTTCCTCCGCCATCTACTTCAGGCCAACAAGTGGCCGAGGCCATTAACTTATTGACACAGATAGTTGCCACCCAGGCACAGCGGCAAGATTCGGGCTTGAGTGACAGGGCCGCTAGTGCTAGAGCCCGTGATTTCATGAGTTTGAATCCCCCGGAGTTTTTCGGGTCGAAGCTGGATGAAGACCCTCAAGGTTTTATTGATGAGATGCTAAGAACGTTGCAGATTATCCATGCCTCTGAAACCGAATCAGTGAAATTGGCATCTTATAGACTCCGGGATGTGGCGGTTCTATGGTATAACAATTGGAGATCGTCAAGGAAAGAGAATGCGCCCCCTCCGGTTTGGCTAGAATTTGTAGATGCCTTCACCCGTCATTATTTGCCACCCGAGGTCCGCCGAGCTAGAGCGGATAGATTCTTGAATTTGAAGCAAGGAAATATGAGCGCCCGAGAATATAGCCTTCAATTTAATTCGTTGGCTAGGTATGCTCCGATGATGGTGGCCGACATGGGTGACAGAGTGTACGGAGTTTGTGAGCGGCTTAGGGCCACATTTATATCAAGAATGTTTAACGGCTTCATTGCAAGACGGGATGGATATTTCCCGCATTCAAGCCCATGCCCAAAATTTAGAAGAGCAACAACAGCCGCAAAGGGGTGAACGTGAAGGTGACAAGGGGCAAAGTAAGAGGGCCAGATCCATGGGTGCCGATAGCAGCTATAGAGGAAGATCGAGGAAGTCATATTCTAGACACTCAGGCCAGGGGTCCGATTACTCCATTCATTCCGGACCGAGTCAGAGTTTCAGAGAGTCGGGCTCTCGGTATAGAAGTGATTCGGGCCAGACGAGATCGTCCATACCACAATGTACCCAGTGCGGTAAACAACATTGGGGACCATGTCGAGTGGGGTCGGATGTTTGCTATATTTGTGGCCAGTCAGGTCATATTATGAGAGAGTGCCCATTTCGAGGTGGCAGGCGTGCGGTCCAGCCCACGGGGCCCGCAGCTGGGTCTTCATCATCCATGCGCCCCGCGGGACGAGACTCCCAGACGTTAGCAGTGCAGGGTAGAAGCAGGGGGAGAGCATCTAATTCAAGTGGTCCTCAGCATCGTACGTATGCATTGGCCGAGCGACAGGATCCAGAGTCACTCTCCGATGCCGTCACAGGTATATCTACATTTCTGATAAGTGTTAAAGGAAGAATAATAATTGTAGTAATAAGCAAGTAGAAATTAAGAAGTTATATTATGTAGCGAGGGTAATGGGGAAATAATGATGTGTGGTATTATGGTTCTCAAGTTTAAGGAAGTAAGATATGAAGAGTAAAACTTCCAATATAGTGATGACGATGAGTTACGACTGTAAGATGCTACTTATGTATAGGGTAAAGAGAAGAGGTAAGGCACGAGTATGTTAAGCCTCCACATATAGATTATCGTAGCTATGGATCATCGAAACAACATGAATAAGACGCAAGATAGTAAAGAGGTATACGAATTAAAGATTTGAAGGCAAGACTGTGAATTTAAAAATGGTATAGGCAAGACCCCAATGGGGGGAAGCGAGGAAAAGAAACACAAGTGTAGAAAGTTAACGATAGACCCTAATACGTGTCAAATAGATATGATAAGCGATGATAGTAATGATGTTAAGAGATGCTTATGATCTTATATGTATATGTGCCTATATATGACTATTATGGAAACCTCGAGCTTGTATGACCAGGTAGAGTACGATATATGTGTATGAATATGTATACATGAAGATGAGCACGCACCATTATAGTTAAGTACGGATGACCCGGGGCCTTGGCCGGGCCAAGTATGTGAAGTACCGATTCTTTATAGTCGGGTATGTTATGTAAATGTTATATGAATGCTATGTATACAAAATCAATACGAATATGAATATGTTAAGCATGCATGATATATACGATATGTGAACGATACAAATATGAGTACAAATATGTTACGAATATAGAAATGCGATGAATATGGGCATGTAAATGAATGTGATCATGAATAGAGATATGGCTATGAACACGAGTATGTGTATGGATATGGATATCCGTATATGTGTGTGTATACGCACATGAATCAGCCAAGAGCGGTGATGCGACTTGCAAGCAATTATACTTCGCTAATGAACCCAGCGAGATAGAGTTGCAAACCATGTAAGATTTGATGTCATTATGGGATAAGGAAGGGGGATGCATTAAATGAAGTGTAATAATTAGAGTATATGAACACCCCTATTTCCATCATTACTCAGATATTATGTCCCCTATTTGTGAAACAAAATATTGGACCCTACGAGATAATGCACTTATTTTAGCCCGGAAGAGCTATATGAGGGAACACTGGGATGACAAGGTATGACTACTTTTCTTTTATACAAATGGGTCGTGTGTGGCCCAATTTATACTGTCATTGTGTTGTAGCCCTGTGAGGCAACGATATTTTGGGTTGTTATGACAGGATGGTATCACCATATTATAGGGGAAACTCTGGCGAAATTTTTCTAGGATTCCCGATGATTTAACATTCGAGGACGAATGTTCCCAAAGGGGGGAAGAATGTTACACCTCGAAAATTTCCCCTTAACGTACAAGTGAATAGACTCATCAGGGACATGATGAACATGAGGTTTAGATGAGCGAGAGATAGTAATCGATCGACCTAATTAAGATTTCCAAAGACATCCGAGTTAAGAAAAGGAAGTTGTTAAAGAGAAGCGAGTTGTAAGTTGAGAGTATCGGATAAGGAGTACGAGCGTTGAGTTAATGGTGTATGAATGATGCCCCAAGGGAGAGTTATAACGTCCCTTAGAATGGTATTGGAGTGATGAACAAGTGTTAAGAAGGTTCCACAAGGATCGGAGATCAAACGAGTCGACGAAACAACTTTCGGAAACCTGGGCAAACATACGGCCAGACATACTGGCCGTATGTCCAGCCGTAGAATTAGCCCAGAATGACTTAAGCCACTGGACCAAATGTACGGTCCAACATACGGCTAGTATAAATTATACGGACCGTATGTTGGTCCGTATATTTCCAATCGGGCTGAACCTGATTTTATATAAGGGATCCTTTCCTTTTCATTTTTCATTTCCCACTTCACCTCTACACTTCAAGAACCCTCTAGAACATCTCCTACACTTCAATCACAAGAAAACAAGAGAAATCAAGGATCAACAACAACAAATCAAGAGAACCAAGTAAAAGAAACTCCATCAAAGTCATACAAATCAAGAAAATCCCAAGAGAGAGAAAGTAGGGTTTTGGTGGAAAAGGTGAATTGTCATCCAAGGCCTATTCCTTCATCATCTAAGGTAAGTCTCATGAACTTTACATGCTATTTGAAGTATGATTGAGTTAAGATTCATGGATTGTAGAAGAGTACAACAAATGGGTCATTAAATGGATGATTAGTGTCATTAGTGATTAGTAGTGGATTGAATCATGGAAATGAATACGTTGATGATATAAATATGTTGTAAATGACCTATAGAACATGAAATGAGCATTGGATATGAAAGAATACGATGATGGATTTTAGTCATGATTAGGGGAAATTGAAGTAAGATTATGAAATGCAAATAAGATGAATGAATGGCGATTGTTGTTAACGATATGGCGATGATTAAAATGAATGTTGGGAATTGATATGGAATATGGCAGAGAGTAGTATAAACAAAGGAAATTCTGCCCAATTTTCCCTAGAAATAACGATACGTTCTTATAGTCGATTAACTAACGTTAATGCGAATTCTCTTGTGAAGGTAGCAACGTGACATTGAAGGAGAACAAGTGAGTGATAGCTTAGCTCAACGACAAAGGTATGTAAGGCTAACCCTTTCCTTCTAAGGCACGAATCCCTGTATGCATTTTCTCCTCTTCTATGAGATTCCTATTTCCAAGAAAGTCAAGATCCTCACTCATGAATAGCTATACGAGATAAGAGCTACGAGATGGATACGATGATGATAATAGTAAGCTAAAGTCTAGAAATGCTATAGCCTATGATATGATACTCCTAAGAAGCTAGTGATGCTATATATATGAATTCAAATGGTATTGATTCCTATTCCCACTCACCTTATACTTGTTCCTTCAAGGTGAGGCTGAATACGCATGGATGCTCCATAATAACATCGGGGGTCCACGACCTTACCCCCCCCCCGATAGAGTATGATATCTAAGAGTCCCTATGCATGCATTGTGATAAGTATATGAAGTTATGCATATATGATAAGATATGATAGCACTATGTTAAGCCACGATACGCCCATGAAATGAATGATAGTGATGTTAAGTACAATAGAACCATGATATGCTTATAAGACGATTCATAATCATAAATCTACAAGACGCCTGATAATGAGTATGTGGTATGTATGCACAAATATATGTGTTATGACGATATGAGATATATGTGATATGTTTGTCGAGCCCTCGTGGCCGAATACGATATCTTCGTCGAGCCCTCGTGGTGGCCGAATACGATATCTTTGTCGAGCCCTCGTGGCCGAATACGATGTCTTCGTCGAGCCTCGAGGCCGAATACGGATAATGATCAAATGTGTGTGAGTAAATGCGACATGATGACAGGTATATGCATGTGTTATGATGAATGCGTAATGGTGACTAGTTATGTTAAGTTCATGATACCGACCTATATGAATACGATTATGATACGTGTATGATATTTTCAGTAGTACAACTATGTTATATGTATGATTATGCCATGTTCATCACGTCCACGTAAGTACGAATGAAATAAGTATATGACATCCATACGAGCACGAAATAGAACATGGAACGTCCCTACGGAAAGCAGGTAAGTACTATGAAGAGAATGTTAATGTCTCCCATCTTATGTTATTTCATATATTACCGTTATGTTTCTCCATCATTTCTGCTCATGGTTTACATACTCAGTACAATATTCGTACTGACGTCCTTTCTTCGGACGCTGTGTTCATGCCCACAGGTAGACAGGGAGGTGATCCGGATCCATAGGAGCTAGCGGCTGATTTGAGAGCACTCCATTATCCGGAGGCGCTACAGATTACTCTTTTGGTACATATGTTTGTATATTCCTATTTTGGGCAATACAGGGTCCTGTCCCGTCCAGATGTCTAGTACTCTAGTAGAAGCTCGTAGATACGCAGTGTGGGTAGCATGGTCCCATGACTTTCCCGTATATGCTTGTATATATTATTTTGATAGCCGAAGGGCTCATGATTATAGAAGCAAATGTATTTCAGAAAATTACAGTTTTATATGATTACGAGCATACAGTATGAGCGATAGCAGATAAGCAGTAAAGTGAGCGGTGTTCGGTGGTTAGCTCCGGATACCCGTCGCGGCCCGTAGTTCGGGTCGTGACACAAGGCTTGCCTTTGAAACATAAATCATGCATGTCAATATCATACCCAGCCCATTATGGGACCGAGCGACATAAGTAAATAATCATCATGTACATATGCATATATTACGTGTCCCGGCCCTCTAGTGAGGGACTCGGTGAATAGAATCATCATATGCCATCCTGGCCGCCATCCCCGTATCATCATATCGTCATGTCATTATATCATCATATACATATACATATAACGTGTCCCGGCCCTCTAGTGAGGGACTCGTTGAATAATGCAGTGGAGTTATGCGCAAATACGTGTCCTGGCCCGGGACTCAGTGAAGGAAGTAATAACAGCAAGCACGAGCAGAGTAGTGAGAAACCATATGCATATAAAATCATCTTTTGAGACTCGATAGGTAAGTAAGAAATCAACGCTCGAGTATTAAAACGATAGCCAAATTACGTTCTTTCTAAAAGTCGCTATAAGTTGTATTAAGGGAAGACCCAGGGATCCTAGACATGTATCAAACCAATCCGAGCCAGCCTAGGAAAGTTACGGGCATTATTTTTTATAGAATCCTCTACGAACGTATCAAAGCAATCCGAGCCCGTCTATGAAAGTTAGGGACCTTATTCGACATAGAATCCTTTAGGAACAAGAACTTTTTATGCAACATTTACTATCCAATCATGCAAAAGACACAAGGACAATGGCTCGACCATATTAAGGAGGCTAATATCAAGAAGTGAATAAGAATCGTAGACATGCTCGGAACTTATGAATAGAGTTACCTCGAGGCTCGTATCGTATCTTACTTACATCTAAGACATGCCAAAAGAAAGAATGGACAGGCTTTATATACCTCGTCCGCTTCCTACGCTAATCCGAACTTAAGTCTTGGACTTCCCAAAATCTACAACAATGTCATTAGATACCAAACATTAGCTATAGGTACTTAGGAATCCAATCCTAAGCTAGCACTTCATTTACAGAAATTTGGGCAGCATTTCCTTTATAAATTCAACAACCCCGAGAATTCAACTCGGCCAAATCATCAACAATAATACCAACAACCATACTAGCAACATC
>NW_026719594.1:0-11300 GCF_029784015.1 Lycium ferocissimum
CCTTCTTGACCCAAGTTAGTAGATAGCGAAAACGAGCAAACTATCGTCCGAAACAACAACTCCACGTTACTTAGCACCCTTGAATTAGTAGGTTTACATGAAGAAATAATTTTTCTCTTGGCTTAATCTTGGTCTCTCTTCTTCTCCCTCTTGGCCGAATGGTTAAGCTAGTTCTTGTTCTCCTCTTTTTTTTGCTCTTCTCTTTCTTTAATTCTCTTGAAACTTCTATTAATACATATATTAGTCACATGGAAAAATTAATAATTCTCATGGGCTAGGCCTTGGCTTGGCCGGCCACTTCCCAAAAATTTGGGCCTCTTTTCTCTTAATTTTTGTTAAGCCCAATTAGCTTCAAATCTTGTTTTGTAATTTAAAACTAATTTCCGAAATTTCAATTTTGCCCTTGGCCTTCTCCGATGTCTTTGCGCCAATATTTTTCCATGAACAACATAGATACATTAATTAAGGTCAAGATATTGACTCATGACATACAAGTCACTATTATTTCAAAATTTCCGAATAGGCGTAACACGGGATATAACACTTGGTCCAAGGTGGGCCCACTATGTCCCTAACTTCCATAAACGGTCTCGAATTGCTTGAAAATGGTCGTAGATGTTTTATAATGAATGATGTCCATAACGATACTTGAAAAGTATTTATTTTCTCACCACTTTGCATGTGCATACGGTTGTTAACCTTCTTATGCTAACTCAGATTTACTTGAAATGTGTTTGCGGTTTACAAATGATTTTAAGGAAGTTTGTTTTGTACTAAAGAAAATATAAAGTTAAACTTTTCAAAACCACTCCGAAGGGGGTGCGAGATTTTATTATTTAAACTTTTCAAAACCACTCCGATGGGAGTGCGATATCCTATTATGTAAGATTCTTCAAACCACTCGAAGGAGTGCGAGATTTTATTATTTCATTCCACCTACGATTTATGTCTACATTCCACAACGCTATTGTTAGTATTATTATTATTGTGTGCCTAAGGGGCTGGGATTAGTATTATGTCACGAGTGGCATGCCGGAAACCGGGGTAGCCGTATGTCACGAGTGGCATGCCGGGCGGGGCTAGGAATATTATGTCGGGGCCGGCATGTCCGAAGGGGCCAGGGATAGACGTATGTTGGACCGGCATGCAGAAGAACCATCATTTATTTCGGGGACCGAGGCGTGCCCGGGCGGGACCGGGGATAGACGTATGTCGGGGACCGAAACACGCGAAGGGATTATTATCATTATTATCATTGTTGTTATCATTACCATTATTATTATTATTATTATTATTAAGTAGGAAGCGCCGTGTCGAGAAAGACTATTGTGATACTATATTTAGCGTGCATACTAGAACCGTGTGTATTCGTATTCATATCTTGTATGCTTGAAAGAACGTGGGTTCACTTGCATTATTTACTTAAGGATTGTTCTAAGACCCCATGTGTACATTTATGTTTCCTCCGCCGAGGGCTGCGGGTAATGAGCTTGATTGTGGTTTCTCTTCTAAATTAAGCTATGATTATTATTTTTATCGCTTTACATACTCGTACATACTCCGTCCGACCCCTTTCTTCGGGGTCGCGCGTTTCATGCACGCGGTACACCCGGATGAAGAGACGACTTGGCTAGAAGTTGTTCCCGGGATTGGCGTGCTCCATTTCGTTCGAGTGTATCGAGTCAAGTACTTATGTCATGGTAATTGTATATTCTAGAGACTTTGCAGACAGTGTCCTGTGGATTGGGTGTCGAGGAACGCGAATCGGCTATAGATGTTAAAAAGGGTGTGTATTTTCAGATATGGTCAGATGGTAAAAGTTATGTGATTGACTGCAGGTTTTTATAATCTGTATAAAAACAGTGATCTCTATTTCGAAAGTTTCATGTTTTAAAAAAGTTTTTCGAAATGACAGGTTTTAGTAACGCGAATGTTTAAGGGTTCGCTCGACTGCGAGGGAGGGTCGAGTGCCCATCACACACCTATAAGGTCGGGGTGTGACAAAGTGGTATCGGAGCGGGTTTGTCCTAGGGGTTCTCACCGCAAAGTCGTGTCCGGTAGAGTCACATTTATGATGTGAAGCGCGCCACATCTATAAACGAGCTACGGGCATCTAGTGATTGTTGAACTTCGTCATACCTAAGATCGTGCGATAGAGCCTTAGTCATAGGACATGAAGTCCTTGTACTAACTTTTTATTTCGGTAAGGGAGGACGACGTCGACAAAGAAAGCGACCTATGGCATCGGCGGTTACAAAGTACAGTGGTAGACTATGGTGCGGACAAGGCCTGTTGGATGAGGTAAGAATATTGAAGTATTACTGAAATGTAAGTCGGGAGAAAGGAAGTGAAGGTGAACATTAAGAATCGAACAGGGCAAAACAGTAATTGCAAGAGAAAGGACGTGTTATGAAAATGCCTCAGGATCTGTGAAACTTTGACTGGCTTAAGATTATCTGATAAAGGTCATATGAAAAAGCGTACGCAATTATAGCAGCATTAAGGCACTGAATCCCACTAAAGTTTCGAGGTTAAGCGTGCTAAGGTGGGAGGATGGGTGACCCCGGGAAGTATGCAGAAATCCCAAAGATTTAGTAAGAGACAAATGAGAAAGCTGGAATAGTCTAAATGAAATTAGAATATACGAGATAGTTGGAGACCATAGAGAGCCACGTAGCACGCGGCAGGCCCAGTTAGAAAAGAGAAGAAAGTACGTCACGGCTGCGGAATTTGGATAGGCTTGAATAGTGTACGGGCATTTTGTGGGCTAGTTGATACTAATTATATGTGTGTGTATATGAACATGTATGATATCCCATATGTGAAGGCATCGACGAAAGTGTAAGGGAAAATTTATGGTAAGAAATTTTGCTATGTTGTGCGCAGAATCGAAAGGAAGAGTTGGTTTATGAAGGAACCCCTCCCGAAGTGCTACAGGACCCCGTGAGGTCAATTGAACATTCGAGGACGAATGTTCTAAAGAGGGGGAGGATGTTATATCCCGTATTTCTATACAATCGGGAAATTTGAAATAATTGTGGCTTTTAAGAGATAAGGCCATATTTGATTTTTATTTAACATGTAAGTTGGTCATGGGAAGTATTGATGCGAAAAATGTCGAGGAAGGCTAAGGGCAAAATTTGGAAATTGGAAAAATGATTTCATGAATTACGAAAACTAGCCACAAATAATTGGGCTTGGAAAAAAAAAAGGAGGGGAAAAGGCCCATGGAGTGGCCGGCCATAGTATATGGCCCAAACCCATGTGGGATTTTAATCCAAGTATTAAAGTAGAAGGGCCTTAACATTTCATGATAAATCAAGAAGTTTCAAGAAAAAAAATGAGAGCAAGAGGAGCAACCACGTTCGGCCAAGAGCAAGAGAAAGAAAAAAAAAATCTTGGAGCCTTCAACTTGATTCAAAAACTTGTCTCTACTTGAATTCCTATTAAGTGCAAGACCCTCTTCAACGCGATATAATTAGTTAAGCAAGAAAACCATTTGGATGGCAAGTGGAAAAATTGAAGAAAAGGTAAGAATTCATTCCTTTTATATGTTATGCATGGTTTGGTATGTTGTGATATGTGGGAAAGAATGAATTTCATAATAATAGGGGTGTTGATGTTGAAGCCGTGCATGGTGTATGTGTGTAGCCGTGCATGGAGTGTGTGTGTAGGAATAAAGATTGAAATAATTTTATGTAGAGTGTTGGTTGTTGTTGTAATGCGTGGAAAAGGATGAGAATTCATGAAAATATGTGGTGTGTGCATGGCCGAATATAGTGGCCTTGTGTAAGAAAAAGGAAAAAAATTTATTTAGTAGTTTGGTTGTTATGTGGTGGATCTCATGATGTAAGGCAGTATTTAATGGCTTGAAATGAAGTTGTGGTTGTTTGTGGATTATGGAAGAGTTAGAATGACGATAGTATGGTTTCGTATAATTGTAGTGATGATGTTGCTAATGTGTCGGGTGGAGTAGTATGCCGATTGAGTCATTTTGAATGTCTGCTAATTGAATTGAATATAAATGAAGTATCGTTGAAATGTTGTGCGGGTTGTTGGAATGTCCTTGAACATTGTTGAATGGTTTCGGGATGGTATTTGAATATGTGAATTGTTTGAAACATTCTTGAATCAATTGTTGATGTCATTGGCATAATCGTTAGTGTTGTTGTTGATTTGTTGGCCGAGTTCCATTCTCGGATTTTCTGTGGTATTGTTGGCCGAGATAGAATCTCGGGGAGGCTATATGTATAGGGGAAATGCTGCCGAAATTTCGGTAGCCAAACATGAATTTAAGTTGAACTCTTGGAAGCTACAACTCACAATTGGTAAACATGACCATTTGCAGTTTTTGGACGAAACGGGATTTGAGATTGGGCGATCGTAAAAGGCAAGAAAGGTATGTAAAGTCTTACCCTTCTTTCTTTTGGCATGTCTTAGGTGTGATAGGTTTGAATACGAACCCCGAGGATGACTCTACTCTTAGGAATCCGCATCTAAAGTTGCTCCTTTTTCATTCAGTAGAATTGAATTATATATGCTCTAAGTAGTTGGAAAAATGGCCTAAACATCTGTAACTTTTACAATTGGAACCGGATTGCCTTGAAACTTTCGTAGACGACTTCACAAGGCCTAATGTTCATAATTTGTGTACGCCACTTCGGCTTGGCCCAAGGTGGGCCCACTATGTCCCTAACTTCCATAAACGGTCTCGAATTGCTTGAAAATGGTCGTAGATGTTTTATAATGAATGATGTCCATAACGATACTTGAAAAGTATTTATTTTCTCACCACTTTGCATGTGCATACGGTTGTTAACCTTCTTATGCTAACTCGCATTTACTTGAAATGTGTTTGCGGTTTACAAATGATTTTAAGGAAGTTTGTTTGTACTAAAGAAAATATAAAGTTAAACTTTTTCAAAACCACTCCGAAGGGGGTGCGAGATTTTATTATTTAAACTTTTCAAAACCACTCCGATGGGAGTGCGATATCCTATTATGTAAGATTCTTCAAACCACTCCGAAGGGAGTGCGAGATTTTATTATTTCATTCCACCTACGATTTATGTCTACATTCCACAACGCTATTGTTAGTATTATTATTATTATTATGCCCGAAGGGGCTAGGATTAGTATTATGTCACGAGTGGCATGCCCGAAGACCGGGGTAGCCGTATGTCACGAGTGGCATGCCGGGGGCTAGGAATATTATGTCGGGGCCAGCATGTCCCGAAGGGCCGGGATAGACGTATGTTGGACCGGCATGCCCGAAGGCGGCCATCATTTTATTTCGGGACCCGGCATGCCGGGGGCCGGGGATAGACGTATGTCGGGATGCACGCCCGAAGGGGATTATTATCATTATTATCATTGTTGTTATCATTACCATTATTATTATTATTATTATTAGGCCGGGAGCGCCGTATCCGGCGGAATTTGTTGTGATACTATATTTAGGCATGCTATACTAGAACTGGTGTGTATTGTATTCATATCGTGTCTGCTTGAAGAACGTGGGTTCACTTGCATTATTTACTTAAGGATTGTTCTAAGACCCCATGTGTACATTTATGTTTCTCCGGGGCCGAGGGGCACAGGTAATGAGCTTGATTGTGGTTTCTTCTCTTCTAAATTAAGCTATGATTATTATTTGTTATCGCTTTACATACTCGGTACATATCAGACCGACCCCTTTCTTCGGGGGCACGTTTTCATGCCACGCGTACACCCGAGAAGAAGAAGATTTTGCTAGGAAGTTGTTCCGCGGGATTGGCGTGCTCCATTTCGATTCGGAGTGTTGCGAGTCAAGTACTTATGTCATGGTAATTGTATATTCTAGAGTTTGCGGACGGTGTCTCGTGGATTGTGTCGAGGAACGCGAATCGGCTATAGATGTTAAAAAGGGTGTGTATTTTCGGATATGGTCGGATGGTAAAAGTTATGTGATTCGTGTGTTTTTATAATACGTATAAAAACAGTGATCTCTATTTCGAAAAGTTTCATGTTTTAAAAAAGTTTTTCGAAATGACAGGTTTTAGTAACGCGAATGTTTAAGGGTTCGCTCGACTCTGAGGAGGGTCGAGTGCCCATCACACCCTAGTAAGGTGGGGGTGTGACAATTCTTTCTGAAATCGTTGCATATTTCGACGTATGTATAAGACTCATTAAAATAATTAAAACAATTGTCGCTTAGTAGTTAGAAGAGTAATTAAGAGTTTTCCTTTGGTTTCTGTTCAAAAATAAGCCAATCGGAACAATAAAGAAAAATTCAGGAATAGTGGGCCCCATCGGGTCAAATGAGGTGGCGAACATAAATCATGTATTTTAAACTTCATGACGTCACTTATGAGGGTTTTAAGGTAATAGGATTTCATTTACACAAATTCTAGAGGTTTAGTCAACTTTTCTAAGTATTTACAACATAATTAGTTCAATTCCTTTGAATTAAAAAGGGCGATTTCGGACGTAGATTAGAAGAGTAGAGTTGTCCCCGAGGTCCAAATTCAAACCTAGTATATCTAGGACATGTCAAGAGAAAAAATAGGAGAGCTTTACATACCTTATTCACCTTTTATGCTTGTCCAAACTCAAATCCCAAATCCTTCAAAATCTACAAATGGTCACAATTACCAAGTATGAATTATAAGCCTTTAGGAATTGAATCTTAAAGTAACACTTGTCTCAAATTTCGTATAAAGATTTCCCCCAAAATGCGCCATCCGAGAATTAGCTCGGCCCAATATGTCAATCAACAACAACCCAATAATCAACAACATCAATAAGCAACTAGAATGCATTCTAACATAAGAAATCTTCATCTCTATATAAGGCGACAACTTCCGTTCAACTTCACAATTCCAAACTAATATCAACATTTCCATATTCATTTACTAATCAAAATCATGCTAACACAATCCGGAGGTATTCCATATCATCCTACAAACTATTTGCAAAGCATACAAAAATCTCACCGAAATCATAATCATTCAAAGTCTCTATTTTTCGACATAAATGTTCATAACATATTTTCGTCTCCCAAATTCATCAACAACAACAATCTACACCCCAAACAACTTCATTATCTTAATATCATAAAATCATATTAATATGACATAATTTCTCTACATTCCATTTTCATGCCAACTTCACCCATATATAATCTTCATTTACATTGTAAAGTCACAACAACACAACTAACATGTTAAACAAAATAAATCCATCATTATTTCACCCATAACATAGCCCATCGCTCAACATGGCAATTTTTCCAACTTCTTCCAATTTTTATTCAACTTCCATTTTCAATACAAATTCCACAATAACCACATCTAGAATACAACATAAAATTCAATTCATCTCAACCATACAACATAGCTCATACACGGCCACGTCGTGCATGCATTCACATTCACCATGCAACTCCCATATTCTCATAATTTCTACTCATTTCTACATTTCACAACATAAAACCAAATCTTCACAACCCATAAAAGAGAATGAAATCATACCTTTTCTTCCAAAGTTCTTCACTTGGCCAAGGTATCAAATTGAAGAAACAAGTGCTCTTCCTTCCGAAATAATTACACCACGTTGTAGAGGAGCCTTGAATTAGTAGGGATACAACAAGAAATTAATTTTTGGGAACAAACTTTCATGGGGTTGGTTCCTTGGTCTTGGCCGAATAGGCCATCTTTTTCTCCATCTTCTTTGCTTTCTTTTCTCTTCTCCTACTTTCTTGAATTTTCCAAATAAGCATGGATGAATTCTTTTCATCCATGTGCTATTTTTATTAAGGGGTCATGTGCATGGCACACACCCATGTGCATGGCACATGCCCCTTATTATTATTTTTTTCTTTCTTTCTTTCTTTTTTTTTTCATGAACAAATAATTTGCCAATTCCAATTTTACCCTTGGCCTTTCATAATATTTCCTCGAGCCACTTTGTGAATTTCCCATTTTACCCCTAGCCTTTCCTCATATTTCCACATCCAAAATTTTCATAACCAACTTATGTACCAAACAAAGTCAAATTATAATCTTGTCCTTAACTTGTCACAATTATCTCAAATTATCCGAACGCGAAAAATACGGGGTATAACAGGTCCCACCCATGGTTGGCCAATTAATTCAAGCCAATGAAGTGGATATGTGTTCATCTTATATTGCAAGATATATAAATATGTAGGCAAAGGATGACCAAGTCAATGAATTAGTCATCCTTTCCACTTAAAGAAAAATCTAGAAATTTTGAGAAAATTGGAGGAAAAAAAAAGAAAGAAAAGAGGAGAAGCTTGCACATGACCGGCCATGTGCATTAAATTATATATATATATAGAGGGTAAGGACCAAGAAAGACATATTCATTATTTTGCAAAGCCTAGAAAACTCAAGAGAAAGAAAAGAAAGAGAGAGAAGGCATTCAGCCATGGCTGGCCGAATGGGTGCCTTGGAAGGTGATCAAGAAAAATAAATTTCTTCATGCTTTCCTACTAATTAGAAGGTCCTCTACGACGTGGAGTGGTTGTTGGAACAAGCGAAGCGTTACCCTTGCGAAACAATCCTGGCCAGGGAGGAAGTAGGTGGAGAAGGTAAGGTTATCTTTTTCTACATGTTTTATAGATGGTTGTGTGTGTTGTGCTATGTTGAAACGGATGGAATTCATGTGAAGTTATGGTATGGAAGTCATAGCCGTGTATATATATGTTGTGTTGAGTAAGAATGATGAATTAAGTACTTGGTATTTTGGTTGTTGTTTGTTGTGGATTCTATGATATAAAATGAAGATTTAGTGACCCAAGTTGAAGTGATCATCGTGTGGGCTGATTTGGAAGCTAAGGTGATTGTAATATGATTTCTTGTATTGATGAAATGATAATGCTAACGTTTGGAATGGTTTATATAGTTTATGAATTTGGAGAAAGAAAATGTGTTATTGATGTTCCTAATGTAGTTGGAAGATTTCGGGTGGAGTGGCCTATTGGTTGGGTTGTTTTGAATATTGTATGTGTCACGACCCGGACTACGGGCCACGATGGGTATCCGGAGCTAACCACCGAACACCACTCGTCCCATTATCCATAACCATTCATGCATAACATATACCCTCACTTTCATGGAAATATATCATTATTGAAAACTTAATGATTTCTATAAACATAAACCTTTAGGCCATCAAAATAGTATATACACATATACACGTACATATACATATACATGGAGACCATACCATACTACCCACACATGCGCATCTACGAGCCTCTAATGGAATGCTAGACATATGGACGGGACAGGACCCCGTCATGCCCAAAATGTGAATATACAAATATGTACCAAAAAAATAATCAATAGCACCTCCGGATGATGGAGTGCTCACAAACGCCATCGGCTCTAGGGATCAAAGCACCGTCTCACTGCCCTGCCCGTGGGTACGCAGACACGGCCGTCCCAAAAGAAAGGACGTCGGTGACGAACATTGTCTTACGAGTATGTAAGGCGATATGAAATGAGCGCATAATCGGAAAACATAAGTCATGAGATGAGAATATAACCTGTACACTCTTTACATATGAACCAGTTGCATGTACACACATCATACATAAATACATCACATACATTATCATAGCATGCAAGCATTGTCACATCAATCATATCGTCACCCGTGTCCGGGTAACCATCCCATGCAGCCCACTAGTGGTGACATGTCCGCCCTTTCCTCGGTGCGGTGGAGTCATAGTAGCCCAACCCGTGTGATGACACGTCCGGCCAATTAGGCGCGGTGGAATCATAAGCATCGCCCGTGGCGGTGACATGTCTGGGCCAATTAGGCGCGGTGGAATCACATTATCACATACCATGCAATTCATACACTTGTCATCATTAACATTCATTACATGAACATATCGTGGCGTATCATAATTACCATAGTTTAGCATTCTTAGTTACATGTACATATACATACATTAAGCTTAATAGCGGCTATGTTTATGTCGGGGTGACGTAAGGTCGTAAACCCCCGGTCATGTTATGGAATGAGCATTAGAATCATATCTTACCTTGGGAGGATTTACAATATAAGGTGAGTGCATATAAGAAAGAATGCCAATGGATTGTGATCATCATTATTGGTCTCGTAAGAACACCATATCGTGGTCTCTAGAGTCTTTATTACATTCATAGCGTAATTCTTATCCAGTCTCGCTACTCATGAACTTAGACTTTTCATCTCTAGGAACGTAGAGGATTCATGAAGGACGAGGAAAATCATCCATAAGATTCATGCCTTAGAAGGAAGGGTAATGCCTCACATACCTTTGTCGTTAACTACTTTATAGCTTGCTCGTCCTCCCTTAACGACTTCCTTGCTTCAACTCGGATGCCTTTGGAATCTTGATTAGGACTATCAATTTCTACTTCTTGCTTATCCAACCTCGTATACGTCATGTCCTTCGCGAGTCTACATACTTATATACTAAGGGGAAATTTCCGAGGCGTAACATTCTTCCCCCCTTTTGGAACATTCGTCCTCGTAACGTTAAGTCATCGAGGACTGCTAGAAAAATTTCGCCGGTAGTTTCCCCCCGTAATACGGCGATACCATCCCGTCACAACAGCCCATAATATCATTATAAGGCTACAACACAATAACAATATAGATTGGCCACACACGACCCATATACATTAAAGTAAAGCATACATACCTTATCATCCCGATGTTTCATCATATGTCTTCCGGGTTGAAATAGGCGGATACGTGGATTTCATCTTCTTCCGCTTCCCAAGTCATTTCTTCTCGTTGTTATTTCGCCTACGTAACCTTGACCGAAGCTACTTCTTTATTCCTAAGCCTTTCGCTTGCACATCGTCCAATATGGCAATAGGTACTTCTTCGTAAGCTAGCTTCTCTATAATTTGGACATCATTTACTGGCACAATCTCCGTAGGATCTCTAACACATTTGCGGAGCATTGAGACGTGGAATACCGAATCATTTACTAGCACAATCTCCGTAGGATCTCCAGCACATTTGCGGAGCATTGAGACGTGGAATACCGGATGAACTAATTCAAGTTCTGAAGGCAAGTCTAACTCATATGCTACTTGACCCACCTTACGAACGATTTTATGAGGTCCGGAAGTATATCACGGACTCGGCACCCTTTTGCAAATCTCATCGCTCCTTTTTTGCGTGAGGTGGCTTTCAAGAATACCCAATCATTGACTTGAAATTTTAGATCTAAGTGATAGGCGGTTGTCCGCATAAGACTTTTTGGGGGACTTTGATCGAAAAATCGGTCT
>NW_026719595.1:0-21881 GCF_029784015.1 Lycium ferocissimum
CAAACATTAGTAAAGATTTTTGGGCATTAATAAATTCGCCCAATTTACAAATTGTTTCCCCAGAATAGGTCCCCGGAATTCAACTCGGCCAAAACAATCAACAACAACAACAATAACCAACCTAGAAACATCAACAACCAATCCGGAAAGCAATACAACAACAATAGCTTTCTTTCCATTATTCAACAACTTAAATTAATTCGACGACTTGCATTCAAGCCAACGTCGACGCTTATACATTCACATACTAACCCGAACCCATACCAACTATATTTAAAGGCATTCTAAGCAATTCATACAACATTTCCAACAATCTAAAATTTTCCCCAAAGCGACCGAATTCTACCCCCAAGACCGAGAACCCCACTTTTCCCATTCCTCATTCTCAAAATCATGATTTGTATCCATAATTCACATTCTAACGATGCTATTCTCATCAATATATAATTTACATTAAATGTACAAAAATCTCCAAATCAGTCCGCAACAATCACAATATCATTTTGAGCCACTAAACATTCATTTCCAACATAGAATTCATAGCGACGACGACTAAAACATTAAGCGACGTTAATTCAATTCACACAATAATGGCCTACATTCGGCCATAACCTCCCACCAACATACAAAGATGATTTTTATTCAATCTTCACCCTACAATGATCATAACAATGCTAACTAAGCTTTAATTCATAGTTTTCAACACAACACAACACACACCCACTTGCACGGATGACACCCCTTACACACAACTCATATCCAACATAATATTTTTCATGATATTCATCCAATTTAACATACTACAACAAGCATACAACCTTCACAATACATAAAACATAATGAATTCTTACCTTTCTTCTTCAACTTTCCAATAGCCTAGGGTTTCCAAAAGATGAAAAATAATGGATTGATCGCTCCAACGATGCTTCCACGCTACTTAGGGACCTCAATATAATGGGTTTACATCAACAAAATAATTTTTAGGACAAGAAATGGGAGTGGATTTTTCTATGGCTGGCCGAGAGTCTCCTTCAATGGAGAGGTCTTCAACTTTTTTTTTTTGTGCAAGTGTTGAAATGAACTAAAGATGACTAGTGGTCATCTTTTAATCCCCCCTTTTGAGTTGTACAAAATCTTGGCCCACATTAATGAGTTGTTCCAATTAAAAGATGACACAAAAATGGGTTGGGCACCACAATCCACTCACACGGCCAACATGGAAAAGTGGATGATTTTCAACTTCCAATTTTATCACTTTTGGTTCCAAATTTTCCTAATTGTTCCATACCAACAAATTCATGCACAACTTATATCTCAAAATAAAATCGAAGGTCAAAAATCCCGACCTTGCATCCCGGAATAGTTTTGTCCTTAACTTATCATAATTAAATCCGGATTATTCCTATGTACAAAAATACGGGTTCTAACACTTGCATCTGAAACGCAAATCGTACATCAGAGGTACAAAAGACAAATATACTAATCCGAATGCCAAAATGCTTATTTCCGAAATACAAATCATACATATACATACCGTAGCACATCATAACATCATAACTTATCATATGAGCTGACTTTAACCGAATGCCGAGGAACGTACGGCCCGATCCATAAATAAAATAATAATCATAAACATACCGTACCCAGCCCTCTAGTGCGGGACTCGGTAAATCAAACCATATCGTCATATTATCACATATCATATCGTATCATCAGATCATCACATATCATATCACATATCACATACGGTCCGCAATGGGACCATGACGAACATGGTCGCCACTCCCCGCCTCGGCGCCATAACGCCTCATACCACGAGAAGATTTTCATATCTCCGTAATCCGACATCCCGCGGTCAAAATATCAATGTCAATGTCACATACCGCGGTCAAAATATCCGGCGATTTTCATATCTCCGAAATCGACATCCCGGTCAAAAGTCCGACGGTCAATGTCGCGACCCATGGATCAAATGTCCATGGCAATATCACATATCACATACCGCGGTCAAAAGTCCGGTCAATATCGCATATCACATCATACTTCGAATCACATCATACTTGGTTATCGTACGCACGATATGCGCGGCCGGGACTCGGCGAAAGAGGTAATAACAAAACGCACGAGCGTAATCGTAGGAAATCATATGCAATGCCAAACATTCACAAAGACTCAATAGAGTAATCAAACAGATCGTTATTTATAAGCCAAAACAAAGAGTCAAATCATACTTTCTTCGAATATCATAGGAAACATACCAAACCGAACTTCAAAACCTATAGTTACGTATGCGGAATCATAAGTATACGAATCATTATTTCGGACTCAACGGACAAATATATAATCATACTCGGGGGTCGGAAAGGTAGTCATATTGAATTGTTTCAAAAGCCATCGAATTATACGGAAGAAGATCGCGGGACCCACGGACGGCGTCAACCCAATCCGGCCCGCCTACGAAAATCATAGTCACCATATGTTATCGAACCATTACTACAAACTCAAAAGATAAGTAAGCTGATCGTACTTGGAATCGGAATAATAGTCATATCATATCCTTTCAAAAATCGTCAGAAGTACATAAGAAAAGTCGCGGGGCCCACGGACGAGTGTCGACTCAAGTCGGGCCCGCCCATAAAAATCATAGTTGTTATACACGTCATATAATCATTTACAAGCATATCAAGGCCATCCAGTTTTGTTTGTGAAAGTTACGGACGTTCGTAGTTTTCGAAATTCTTTAGGAACAAAACTCTTTTAAAAACCAAACTTTTATGCAACTTTTTTTGAAAATCAATCATACAAAGACATATAAACCATAGCTTGTCCACATAAGGATGCCAACATCAAAAGCAAATACGACTCACAAACGTGCTCGGATTTTTAAGAATAGAATTACCCCCGAAGCTCATAACATATCATAACTTAGCCATATCTAAGACATGCCAAAAAGTTAGAGAAAGGTAAGCTTTACATACCTTGATTGTTTCCTAAGCTAATCCAAACTCAAGTCTCGCTTCTCAAAATCTACAACACGTCATTAGACACCAAACATTAGTCATAGGCACCTTAATCCCATTTTAAGCTCGCGCTTTATTTATAGAAATTTGAGCAAGATCTCTCAGTAAACTCAACACCCTGAGAATTTAACTCGGCCAAATATCCAACAACAATACCAACAACCACATCAACAATATCCATAAGCAATTCCAAACACATTCTAACATTAATGATTCCATTCTACACAATTCGGCAACATTTCATTTATATTCAAATAAACTACATACGATCAAGCCAATACCAATGCTCACATATTCAAGTAATAATCCGAGGTCATTCAATCAAGATTCAAGGACATTTCAAGCTATCCGCAAAGTATTCAAATTAGCCCATCCATTTCACCATGCCACCCGAACCCCTCCAAATGCAAGAAAACAATCAACAATACGTTTCTTCCTTCCAAATTCATCAACTACACTAATAACTCATACATTAACAACATTATCCTCACAAATCCAAGAAACTATAATAAAATCACATTAACTCCAAATCAGCCCACACGGTTTTTAACTTCAACTTGGATCATTAACCTTTATTCTACATCATAAAATTCATAACGACGACAACCAAAATACTAGATAACATTAATTCATTTCTTACATACCAAACCCCTACACGGCCATTCCTCAACATACATCATTCCATGAGTTTCATTCATTTTCTACACATTACAACAACACACAAACATGTTGAATACAATTAATTCACCACCCCAACACAACTCTACATACACACCCGCCAAACACACACACACGGCCACACTTCAAAATCCCTATTTTCATGATTTTCATTCATTTGCACACTTCACAACATGCACAAATAATCCATAAGTCATGAAAAATAAGATTGAATCATACCTTGTTCCACCTATTTCTCTCTCGGCTAAGCCTTGTTCATGGCACAAAAATGGTTTTCTTTTTCCAACAACCACTCCACGTTGACGAGGGCCTTTCAATTAGTGAGAAAGCTAGGAGAACATAATTTTCCATGATCAAATTTTTCCATGGCTGGTTCGGCTAGGAGCTTGGCCGAATGGCCCTTCTAGCTCTTTCTTCAAGTTTCATGAAATTTCCAAGAATGACAAATCATAAAGATGACTTAAATTAGTCATCTTTCTCTACATATATAATTTACACATGTGGCCTATGGCCCACAAGTCATGTGCAAGGCCACATGGCCATTTTTTCATGAATTCTTAGTTTCCAAAACTTCATTTTTGGCCCCAAATTTTCATGAAATGTCTAACTTTCCATAATTTACTTTTGACCCCAATTTTCCTTATTCCAAATTTACCCTTAACATTCCATACCAATAAAAAGATGAATATGCAACTTATGTACTTTTAACAAAATAGGAAAAAATTGCAACCTTATCCTTAACTTGTCGCAACCGACTTAGAATATTCCAACGTACAACGTACGGGGTATAACACTTCAGCATAATCCCTTTCTTATTTTCAAAACGTATTCTGTTCATCTATGTTTATTCTTATCATACCAGTCATTTTCTAGCACTCATTCTACCCCGTTACTCATCTTTCTATAACTTGGTCTTTCACCGTCCCGTTACTTATAGTACTCGTGTCCTCGACTACACATGTCATGATCTATTACTACGTTGTTATCTCACTTTCTTCTTATTTCCTTCTTTCAATTAAATCCTTCTTTTCTGGTGCTCGCTATCATTTCCGTTATCACATAGCCTTTATTCTAAACTTTCCCTACAGAACTTGATGAGTCTTTCTTATTCGTTCTATAGCTCGCTTTTATGCCTTGGTCACATAGATCACGTCATATCTCTTAGTCACTTCCTCACTAGGCTTTACTCATTTTCGTAACAATCCTCATTATATTCACATTATATCCCGTTCGTAATCAATCCTATAGTATAACACTTCTTAACCTTATTCACGATTCTTACTATGGGTTAATTACACCCTGTGGAGTAAGCGTACTTAACCTTTTACTCTCCCCGATCAATCTTATCCTTAATATCTCGCAAGCTGTCCTATCAATACATTCATATCCGTCACAATTCTTTTTCCTCTATACTCTCGTCTTAATCGTATTATTACTTCTTTTAACTATAAACTCGTCATATTTTATCCCTGCTTATCAATTCAGTTGATACCTCAATATAACACTCTATCCAGATTTGCTAGCCTTTTCTAAATCATCTCTTAGTATCACTAGCCCTTTCCAAATTCCTTTTTACCATATCGATATCGATCTCCTAATTATTATTTATCAATCCAATCCAGCTAACTTATTCCTCGAGGTCAGCCATACTCGTAGCTTAGTCAAATCTTATCATTACTACTGGCACGACCTTTCAAGACATATTTCAAACTTATATCTCATTCTCTTTTATTTCTAGGAAAATTTTGGCAGAGTTTCCTCTGTATTTCTTACTATCTCGAAACCTGCACGTAGGAAATACCAACAATGCCTCACGGGGCATATACATATATATATATATATATATATATATATATATATATATATATATCATATATATATAGCCATACGGGGGCTCCCAATATCAACAACAAGTATGAAAATGATGAACTTACCTCGTATGTCCAACTCAATTGCACCGTTACACTTTCCTATTTACTTTCCCTTTCAATCTTCAACCTTACATTTCAATCACACTTTTTAATACCTTGCCCGACATACATCTTTCACACCGTTGCTTACTGTTGCGTACTTGGTAACTTCTCCAATATCATCACACTTTTTCCTCGTCGATGCCGTTCTTCTGCTGAAATCAAAAGTTAGTATAAGGAATCTCATTTCCTATGTCTTGGCTCTATTGTACGATCTTAGATATGAAAGAAAGGTAACATCCTAAATGCCATGTAGCTTCCTGTTTATAAATGTGGTGCACAACACACCGATAAACAAGACTCTACTAGACACGGTCTGTAGACACTCCAAGGATGAACTGTTCTGATACCACTTTTGTCACGACCCAACCCCGTAGGCCGTGACTAATGCCCGACCTGGACACTCGTATACACCCCTATTAGTTATAATCAACTCACAACAAAACATAATATGGAACTTATAAAGACAGAACATCATCTCAGAACTATCACATGTATACATCAAGCAACCTGTATCCTGTGGAGTCATAACCATCAACAGATAACACAAGACATAAGCGGCAAGGATATCATAACGTATGGGAACGTCCCAACTATATATACACGCAAGCCGACAAGGCTGCCACTACATACAACATCCCAAAACATATATATATATATATATATATATATATATATATATATATATATATATACGCAAGCCGACAAGGCGGGGGCCACTACGAATGGGAACGTCCCAAAATACAAGTCATGCTAACACAGCTGAACAACATCTATATACAACCCACACATATGTCTACAGACCTCTAAGAGTATCAATAGTGACATATGACGGGACAGGGCCCCGCCGTACCCCTGAATAAACATATACATATATCAGAAGATCTGTGCCAAAAGTCTAGACTCCGGAACAACGGAGCACTCCAAGACAGCTGAGTAGAAATCTTAAGTCAAGGGTCACCAAAGCGAGCATCCGTACCGCGGGCATGAAACGAGCCCCCAAAGAAAGAGGGGTCGTACGAGATATGTACCGAGTATATAAAGCATGAAATACATTAAGAAAATCATAACTCGAAAGTAGAGATTTCAGGAGACAAGTATGATAATCAAGAAATCACTGTACCTGTGCCTTATGAGATAAAATCATACATATCATTATCATATACCGTACCCGGCCCATTATGGGACACAGTGAATAAAGTCGTGTACACATATACCGTACCCGGCCCGTCATGGGACTCGGTGCCATAATCATATGATCGTATCATCACATCATCATATCATCATATACCGTGCCCGGCCCTCTAGTGAGGGACTCGGAGAACAATGCAGTGAAACTGTGCACGATAACATACCTGGCCCGGGACACGGTGAAAGATGTAATAACAGTAGGCACAAGCAGAGTAGTGAGCAACCATATGCAAATTAAATCATCATCTGAGAGTCAATAGAATAGGTAGAATAAACTCGTACTTGAGTATTAAAGGCGATAGTCATATTAAGTACTCTTTGAATGTCACTATGAACTATATCAAATAGAGCCTCAGGAATCATAGACATGTATCAAGATAATACGAAACAGCTTATAGAATTCAATGGCATTAGTTACTGTAGAATCTTTAAGAATAAGAACTTTTATGTATCAACTACTATCCAATCGTACAGAAGACTCGAGGGGCAGTAGCTCAATTATCTTAAGAATTTTAACATCAAGAAGTGAATAAGAATCATGAATCACGCTTGGAACTTATGAATAGAATTACCCCAAAGCTCATATCATACATCACTTATATCTAAGACATGCCAAAAGAAAGAAGGGATAGCTTTACATACCTTTAACGCTTATCCGTAACGCAATACGTATGTCTTTGCCCGAAGCGTCTCAACCTATATTAGACGTCAAAAACTATGGTTAAACTACGGGAAGGTTCAAAACATATCCCAATGTTAGTAGCTCACTTCTAGAAAATTAGACGGCGTTTCCTTTATATTCAACCCACTACACAATAGCCAAGTCAACATCAACAACCACACGTACAAGTACTATGTTGGGACTATTTAAGACAAGATTTGAGAGCACCCCGACCAGCCCGCGTGATATTGCAATCAGCCCACATATTCAACATTCAATAACAATCCACATACGACTACGACCTATTCAAGCTATTCTTAATGATCCATAGTCGTAACATTTTCATCGAAACGACCTTATAACAGCCCAACCAACATAACGACGCAACGTATAATCTTAACTATAATTAATTTTCCAACTCAACAAGAACAACAACAACATATCAAAACAGCCCCCATCTAACAACGTAAAGAGATGCCTGATAATCTCACGAATACCTACGAACATGCCAAATGAACCATCTACATTCATTATACATTACTTAATACACTCTTTCCATCCCAGTTCATGAACTATACCAGCAACCACACGTTAACAACATCACCCTCTCATATGCAAGCAAATTACATTAACATCATATTAACTTTACTAAATGTGACCCACAAAACAATTACAACTTCAACTTTAACCATTTAATTCCTTCATTCTCATCACATAATCCATGACAACAACAACCAAAATATTAATTCAATCGATTCACCAATTTCAAATGAAACATTGTACCCCTTTACACGGCCTAACAACATCTCAATACCAACATACATAATTTCATAGACTCAATTCATGTTTACTAAGTTACAACAAACCAAAATCCCTACTAAAACGTGAAAAGAATGATCAGCCCTTACCTTAGCAACTTGGCTAGAATTTGGGGAATTAAAACATTAAGCCTTCTTGCTGCTCCAATGGTTAGTTCACGTTATTGATGACCTTCCAAATAATTGAAAAAACCTTGGAAAATATTTTTTGAATCAAATTGGAGAGCTCAAGTTTTGGCCAGCCATGGCCGTGGCCTTACAAGAGCATCCATGGCATGTTTATGGTTTCTCTTTCAATTGAAACATGAAGACAAATATGTAGAACACTTTAGGGCTTGATTTTCCATGGAAAACATCATCTTGCTCAAGGCCAGCCATGGCCGTGAGCTGCCATGGCTGAGCTCCTCTCTCTTGAACTTTATTTTGTGGATGAAATGAATAAGCTAGTCATCCTTTTGATTTATATATGCCCTCCATAGTGGTGACACATGTCCAGCCCTTGACATGTGTCCCATTATCCTCCATGAACCAATCATATTCAGCCATATGTTGTGGGGCCCACTTAGTGGTCTAATTAGGCTAATTAATCATAATTAATCACTAATCCCCACTTAATAATTTAATCATGGTTAATTAATCCCTAATCTCCACTAATATTTCCACTAATTGTAATTAATAAGCAATTCGTGCATTAATAAAAATCGGGGATTAAAAGTCCTTGTCTCATATCCAAAAATAATCTTGTCCTTGGATTTATGTCTATTAACTTACGAATAATCCGTCATATAAAAATACGGGATATAACAACACCTTTAAGAATACCCAGTCTTTCACTTGAAACTCTAAGTCCCTTTGACGATTATCCGCATAGGACTTCTGATGACTCTGAGCTGTTAATAATCGATCCTGTATAAGCTTGACTTTCTCTATAGCTTGCTGGACCAAGTCTGGACTTATCAATTTGGTCTCTCCTACTTCGAACCACCCAATTGGGGATCTGCACTTTCGCCCATATAAAGCCTTATACGGTGCCATTTGGATGCTAGAATGATAACTGTTGTTTTAAGCAAATTCAATCAGAGGTAAATGATCATCCCAACTACCTTCAAAATCCAATATACATGCCCATAGCATATCCTCAAGAGTCTGATACCTTGTCCATAAGTCTGCGGGTGAAATGTCGTGCTATGACTCACCTATGTCCCCAAACCTCCTTGGAAAGATTTCCAAAAATTGGCTGTAAACTGAGTCCCTCTATCGGAGATAATGGATACTGGAACACTGTGAAGTCACACTATCTCTTTAACATAAAGCTTTGGATAATCTTCTGCTACATATGTAGTTTTGACTGGTAATAAATGAGCTGACTTCGTAAGTCTATCCACAATCACCCATATTGAATCATACTTACGTCGGGAACGGGATAAGACTGTAATGAAGTCCATGTTAAATACTTCCCATTTCCAAGTTGGAATTTCTATAGCTTGCAACAATCTGCCCACTTTTGGGGCTTATTTGTCACTTGCTGACAGTTAGGACATTGAGCTTCGAATTCCGTTGTATCTTTCTTCATCCCATTCCACCAATATATAGATTTAAGATCATGATACATTTTTCTTGCTCATGGGTGAATAGAATAATAGGAACAATATGTCACGACCCAACCCTGTAGGCCGTGACTAGTGTTAGAACCCGTATTTTTGTACATTGGATAATCCGGATTAATTATGATAAATTAAGGACAAAACTATTTCGGGATACAAAGTCGGGATTCTTGACCTTCGATTTTATTTTGAGATATAAGTTGTGCATGAATTTATTGGTATGGAACAATTAGGAAAATTTGGGACCAAAAGTGATAAAATTGGAAGTTGAAAATCATCCACAATTTCCATGGTTGGCCGTGTATAGTGGGAGAGGGACCCCACACAATTTTGTGTCATCTTTTAATTGGAACAACTCATTAATGTGGGCCAAGGGACAATTGTACACTCCTTATAATAGCAAAGATGACTTCTAGTCTTCATTCACTCTTTCCCAACACTTAGAAAAAAAGAGCAAAAGCTGAAAACCTCCAAGTGAGGCTCTCGGCCAGCTGACCAAAAAAATCAACCCCATTTCTTGTCCTTCTAAAATTATTCCATTGATGTAAACCCACTATATTGAGGTCCCTAAGTAGCGTGGAAGCATCGTTGGAGCGATCAATCCATTAGTTTTCATCTTTTGGAAACCCTAGGCTATTGGAAAGTTGAAAAAGAAAGGTAAGCATTCATTATGTTTTATGTATTGTGAAGGTTGTATGCTTGTTGTAGTATGTTAAATTGGATGAATATCATGAAAAATGTTATGTTGGATATGAGTTGTGTGTAAGGGGTGCCATCCGTGCAAGTGGGTGTGTGTTGTGTTGTGTTGAAACTATGAATTAAAGCTTAGTTAGCATTGTTATGATCATTGTAGGGTGAAGAATGAATAAAAAATCATCTTTGTATGTTGGTGGGAGGTTATGGCCGAATGTAGGCCATTATTGTAGCGAGAATTGAATTAACGTCGCTTAATGTTTTAGTCGTCGTCGTTGTGAATTCTATGTTGGAAATGAATGTCTAATGACTTAAATGGATGTTGTAGTTGTTGTGGACTGATTTGGAGTTATTGTACATTTAATGTATTTTGTATATTGATGAAAATAGCATTGTTAGAATGTGAATTGTGGATACAAATCATGATTTGAAAATGAAGAAAAAGTTATAGGGTGTCTCGGGTTGAGGGGCCGAATTCGGCCAAGTTGGAGAAAAATTTGGATTGTTGGAAATGTTGTATGAATTGCTTAGGATGTCTTTAAATATTGTTGGTATGGTTTCGGGTTAGTATGTGAATGTATAAGCGTCGATTTTGGCTTGAAGGTAAGTCGTTGAATCGAATTCATGAATGTTGTCGAATGATGGAAAAGAAAGCTATTATTGTTGTATTGCTTTCCGGATTGGTTGTTGAGGTTGCTAGGTTGGTTATTGTTGTTGTTGTTGATTGTTTTGGCGAGTTAAATTCTCGGGGTGTCCTATTTACGGGGAAATGTTTTGCCCAAATTACGTAGAATTAAGGGCAAATTTGGAATATAAGGCCAAAAAGTCTTTAGCTAATGTTTGGCATTTTATGGCTTGTTTATAGATCGTGGGCAGCCCGAATCATAGGTTGGATTTAGCTTGAGTTTGGATCATATTGGAGAGCGTTTGAGGTATGTAAAGTAACCTTTCCTTTTGGCATGGCTTAGTTAAAATAGGCTATGATACGAGCCTCTAGGAAACTCTATTCTCGCAATCCGAGCTTGTCTATGATTCGCATGTGTTTCCTTGGTATTCTTGTGCTAATATGCCATAACATTGATCCTTATATCCTTGGAATTCATAATTTGTAAAGATTTCATGAAAGCTTATTTTTGGTTTTAAAGCTTATTCTTTAGCGATTCCAAAAGTTCAAACGCCCATAACTTTCACAGAAAAGCTCGGATTGCTTTGAAATTTTCGTAGGAGTTTGTATGATGTAGGATGAGTATGTTTTCCATAGGCGGGCCCACCTGGGGTCTACACCCGTCCGTGGGTCTCGCGATGCCCTTTTATGTAATTTAGACAATTTTTGAAAGAAAATATTGTAATGATTATTCCGATTTCAAATATGACTATTTTACTTACCTTTTGGTATATTTGCGAGATTTCGAAAGAGAACTTTTGACCATCGCTCCGATTACTATAAAATAGTTATTTTAACTACTTTATTGAGTTTGATAATACAGTTTGACGCATAAGGACGATTTCAGAAGGTTGTAACTTTTGTGTACTAATTCCGATAAATCTGAAACTTGTTTCTGCACTTTCCGATGTTAGTAAATATATTTGGTCATCGGATTCTGGAAGGTAACTTAATTATTTATTTGCTCATATGCATGTGATTTTGATACGGGATTATGATTTCTAAACTTTGGTTTGATATGCTTTCGAGTGACATTCGGAGAAAATTTGATTTGACTATTTCCTTGGGTTGGAAATAATGGTACGCTTTGTTATTCTTTGGGTTTGTAATAATGATTTGTATGCCGTTATGTGATATTGCCGCCGGGTATTTGGCGCGGTATGTTATGTTATGTTATGTTATGTGCTATAGCATTGGGTATTTGGCCGCGGTATGTTCTGTGATATTGCCGCTGGGTATTTGGCCACGATATGTTCTGCGATATTGCCGCTGGGTATTTGGCCGTGGTATGTTATGTGATGTGATAGTGCCGCTGGATTTTGACCGCGGTATGTGGTGTGACACTGAGTCCTATGCATAATTCATTTTCTTGAGAAAAATGTTATTAATAAGTAAACGTTTTGGTATTTTTGGATATGTACTTACTTTCCGTACTTCCGCTTCGATTATGACTCGATTTGATATATTGTATATTTCTACTTTGCATACTCGGTACATATTATTCCGACCGACCCCTTTCAAATCTGGGGGTCGCGTTTCATGCCGCAGTACGTATTTTGGTGATCCGCCGCCTAGGATTTTCATCGGCGGTCTTGGAGTGCTCCTTATTAGGAGCCTACCTTTTGGTACATACTCGTCCGTGGTGTATAGATTTGTTTGCTCGGGGGTACGGCGGGCCCCGTCCCGTCATATGATTCGGTCTGTTGTTTAGGTGTGGACATGTTAGTGGGTTGTGCCTATACGCGATTGTGTTTGTATCTCGTTGTGTTTGGGCGATTTCATTCGTCGTGGCGACCCTTGTCGGCCCACATATGTATATATGTTGTTTTGATGGCCCTGTGTGGCCTTTGTTGGTATTTTTTGTGCGCAGGGTTATTTTTGGATAGTCCGTAAAACAAAGGAAACTCTGCCGAAATTTTTCTGGAAGTTATATAAATTTGGAACACACGATTAAACCTCGCTCGTTATATGCTTGGATGCGTTTGATATACCTTGTGATAGCGTCTGATAGGTGTGTTTGGGTGCCCAGATGTTATATCCCGCAATTTGTGCAATCGGATAATTCGAGACAATCGCGGGAGGACGACGAGTAAGGCCACATTTTCGTTTTTGTTAAACATGTGAATGGCTTATGAAGCATTTTTAATTATTGAGAAAGGTCAAAGGCATAAAGGGAAACTCGTAATAAGCCTCGTGGAATTATGGAGGAAGACGAAGGGTAAACTTGGAATATCGAAAATTAGTTTCGGAAATTACAAAACACGATTGGTAGTTAATTGGGCTCAACAAAAATCAAAAGGAAATGAGGCCCAAAAGCTCAAGGGTGGCCGGCCATGTATAGTTGGCCCAAGCCCATTTTTAATTAATTCATGTGATGAATTAATATAAGATGACTAAGTCATCTTATTTCCTACAATTCTTTAGAAAATTCAAGAAAAGAAGAACAAGAGAAAGAAGGAGAAAAAGCACTAGGCCATTCGGCCATGGCAGCAAAAGAACTTTGGAGATTTTTCATTAAGGAAATTATTCTCTTCCATCCAAACACCATATTGAAGGGTCCTAAACAAAGTAGAGTGGTTGTTGAAGCAAGAAAAACACATATTCATAGGAGTTGCAAATTCTAGCCAAGTGAGGAATAAAGGAACAAGGTAAGAATTCATCCTTCTTTATATGTTATGGATATTTGTGGATGTTGTAGTGCATGAAAATGGATGAAATTCATGAAGAGCAAATATATAGAGGGGTGGCCGTGAGGTGTGATATATATGTGTGTGTGTGGAAATCATGTTTTAATTATTTTATTGAATGTTTGGTTGTTATTGTTGTGGATGCTATGTTGATAATGAAAGTGGAATGATGGTGGAGAGGTTGGCCGTGTGTTGTGTGTGTGTGAGTGACCGTGCATGTGTGAAGTGGTATGGCCGTGTGGTGGTGGTGCAATATGGAAGGGAATGAATTGATTTTATGCTATGTTTTAATTGTTATTGTGTGGGGTTTAGGTTGCTAATAAAAGCTTAATGATATTAGAGAAATTGTTGTAGTTGGAGACTTGATGTAGAGATTATGTAACTTGAATATAGTGTTCTTGCATGCATGGAGGAATATGTTGATAGTGTGATGTTGTTAAAGTGCAATTGTTAAGTTGTTATTGTTATTATGGAAGTTGGAAAGTCTTGAAGAAAGTAATATGTTGACTAAATTGTTAGAATGTACTTTGGGTTGGTTAGTGAGATTGTTAGTATGAATATCGGCATTGTTGTTGTTAGTTTGGCCGGGTTGAATTCCCGGGATTGTTGATGATTGGAATTGGCCAACTTGAATTTGGCGGGATGGTGTAATTATAGGGGAAGTGCTGCCGAAATTTCGGTAGCCAAGTATTATTTTAAGAATTCAATTCTAAAGGTACTAATCATGTTTGGTAAACATGACCAATTTGTAGATTCTGGCGGATTTGCGACTTGAATTTGGAGCGGCATAAGGAGCGAAAAGAGGTATGTAAGGCTTTACCTTCCTTTCTTGGCATGTCCTAGACATAGTAGGGTTGGACACGGGCCTCGGGGACCATTCTTTTCCTCAAAATCCAAGATTGAAATTAGTCACTATTCATTCAGTAGAATTGAACCAGAAATTGTGCAAAATGTTGGAAAAGCCTCCTAAATCTCTAGAACTTGCATAAATAAGACCCGATTACCCTAAAGCTCTCATAAGTAATGTCATGACACGTATTATACGTAAACTGTGTACGCCGCCTCATTTGACCCGAGGTGGGCCCATTATTTCCGGATTCTCCCTATTGCTCCGTTTGACTCATTTTGGAGTAGAATCCAAAGGAAACTTTTGATCCTTGTTTCGATTATCAAACGACAAGTAGTGTACTATTTTAATGGAAATATGTCTATGATATCCATGATTTCATTTTATGTTTCCTTCAACACTATTCCTTGTTGATAGTTTCACCTTATAATACTCGTCCCCTCAAGGTGAGACGAAACGACCACGATTGTTCCATAATGTAATCGGAGGTTTCCGACCTTACGTCACTCCGATAAAGCTATAACCTTTAATCGGGGAAAATCTTATGCTCTTGAAGTCGTGATAACTACACCGTGCCTAGATGGCGGGCATGTCACCGCTACTCTCAAGGGAAGAACTTATCGGATGTTACACCGGCCTAGAGGGCCGGGCACGACCGCCACTACGATAGGCGTAGTGGTGCGCACATAATTACACCGGCCTAGAGGGCGGGCACGACCGCCACTACGATAGGCGTAGTGGTGCCATATAATTACACTAGGCCTATTGACGGCACGATCCCCAAAAGCGCCGCAAAGAGATATTTTACCCGGACGCGGGCTAATAATGTGTGTGTGACTCAAGCACAAAGATGACACGATGCCTTATGTAATGTAGATGGGTTATGTATGTATGTATGTAGAGATAAAGGTAAGCATGCATGAAAGGCCCCTCATGATGTATAGTGGTTCAAATGTCCTATGTTCTTACTTACGTCTCTGGTTATGTTTCTTTATATTACTGTTCTTGTTCCACCTTGCTATCATGTTATGTTTTATGCCTTACATACTCGGTACATTATCGTACCGATCGTCCCTTCTTGTGGACGCTGCGTCCATGCCGCGCGGTCGAACAAGGCATGAAGGACTTGACTCTTAGGAGCTCTCCGGTTCATTGAAGTGCTCCGGTTGCTCGAGCCACAACGAGTTCCTTATTCGTATCGCTTTTGTGTACATATTCTCACGCATAACTTGGCCTCTCAAACCTGTCATATGTATGTTTTTTAGAGGCTCGTAGACAATCATGTATGGTCGAATGCTTTGTATTTACGGACGGTCCCCTCTGATGTATATTAAGTTAGAAAAGCTTATGTATTTTACTATGATGCCGCTATGATAGTAGTAATTAATGAAATGGCAATAATAAGAATTTAAATGGCCCACTTAGTAGTGAGAGTACGATATGAGGTAAGGGGTGCTCGGTACAAGTATTCGGGTGCAATCGTCGAAAATGCCCTAGTTGGGTCGTGACACCAGAATCGGGCACTAGTCATTCCTACGGGGTTGGGTCGTGACAAGATGATGAGCAAGGTGGAGCGGTTTGTCCTCGGAAAAAAGTGTCCACGAATCGTGTCTAGTAGAGTCTTGTTTATCGATGTGTTGTGCACCACATCAAAGCATGTAAGTATGAGACATTTAGGATGTTGTCTTTTCTTCTGATCTTAGATCGTGCGATAGAGCCGTGTTATCGGATGACTGACCTTTTTCGACGAAATGCTCGATTTTCGCCGATGCCTCCAAGGAAGGCCACGTTGCCCGTGGCGGGCAAGTCCACATTCGGAAGGTGAGACTAGCCGAGCCGGGCGACTACTAGGGCTCGTGCTCGGATAGAGCCGGATATGTGCCTCCGACGGCTAGTCTGCTACGCCGCCGGTACCGGAGGGTTGGAGCGAAAACGGCGCGGGCGGCTCCGCGCCGGAAAGGGCACCGGTATGGCACCTCCAACTCCCCGGCCGAAAGGGCGGGGATGGGACCACAAGAGCGCATGAAAACTTGTTGACTCGGTTGGTAGCGGGGGGCAAGTCCCCGGATAGGGGAGCAGGGGAGGATCGTGCGGACGGGCGCGATGCGACCGCTGTCCCGTGATTTTCTACTTTGTGGGCCACCGAGTTCTTCGGGTCAAAGCCCAGAGGACCTCATGAGTTCATCCGGTAGACAAGCGCACCTCGCGGTTGATTAGTGCTTGGAAGAAGATAACCCGCCAATATTCATGAATCGGTTGCACGAGAACCAAAAAATCTGCAGTAGATGATGATGCGCGACGGGATGACGGATGAGCCTCCGGGAAAGAGGGCGAGTTTGCCGAACAACGACAAAATTTGTTGGGAGGTACCGGAGCCGGTAGAAACGTTTGGATGATATCAAAGTATCAAAATAGTCCACACAAGGATCCAGATTTCTTCACTTGGATGGTGACAAAGAATCTTGTCTATGAGCGTGGAAAAGCACATGATAGGGGTGTCGAATTAACTTCATGGTTAGGCAAAATTCTGGTGATGGCGGCCGGTGGAATTCTCTATCGACACCGTAATAATATGTTTCTCACGCCCCGGGCTTGCTTTCAACATCGAAAATACCGAAGCATTTTTTGTGGAGATAACGACCAAAGTCGCGAAAAAAACTGGGGTTCTTTGAAATGAAATCGTGGCGTTTTGACGGTAGATGTCATCGATATCCGTTTTAGAAGATGGTGCAAAATGTTCTTTGAGGTTCGAAGCTAGTCTCGAGACAAGCCTTTGTTTCGTCAACGGGAAGATGTTAGCAAAGGCTGGACCATGACGATCATTGAGGAGAAGTTTCAATCGGTGGAACGATCCTACCCCGGTCGGCTACATCGGAAAGCAATATTTCTAGCGTTGGATGATATATGCCAAAGAGATGCGTTTTTGCGGTAGATCGCGCGGGGGTGTCAGCCTTTCGGCGGTGCGGGGGGGAGTCGGACCTAATTCTTGCCGGTTCGTCTTCCTTCCATGCCCCATGAGTACGAAAAGGAAGACGCCGATTCAAATGGCGGCACACGGGAGAAAGATCGCGGTTCGGGAGCCCCCGGCACAAAATATTTTCGGGACAACCGCCTATAAGTCCCTGAAAAATGATAGATGAGCGATGCCACAAGACGGGGTATTATGCAAAAACTCCCCGATTGGTTGATCAAGCTTCGATGGATGTATTAACATCGTTTGCGATAGTTGTTCTCTCGTTAAAAACTCCCCCAAAATTGTTTGTATGACCCGTAAGGTTAATTTAACATTCGAGGACGAATGTTCTAAAGGGGGAGGATGTTAGAACCCGTATTTTTGTGCATTGGGATAATGGGATTAATTATGATAAATTAAGGACAAAACTATTTATGGATACAAAGTCGGGATTCTTGACCTTCGATTTTATTTTGAGATATAAGTTGTGCATGAATTTATCAGATGGAACAATTAGGAAAATTTGGGACCAAAAGTGATAAAATTGGAAGTTGAAAATCATCCACAATTTCCATGGTTGGCCGTGTATAGCCATGGGAGAGGGACCCACACAATTTTGTGTCATCTTTTAATTGGAACAACTCATTAATGTGGGCCAGGGATATTTATTGTACACTCCTTATAATAGCAAAGATGACTTCAAGTCTTCATTCACTCTTTCCCAACACTTAGAAAAAAAGAGCAAAGGGGAAAACCTCAGCGAGGCTCTCGGTCGACCAAAAAAATCAACCCCATTTCTTGTTGGTTCTAAAATTATTCCATTGATGTAAACCCACTATATTAAGGTCCCTAAGTAGCGTGGAAGCATCGTTGGAGCGATCACTCCATTAGTTTTTTTTTGGAAACCCTAGGCTATTGGAAAGTTGAAGAAGAAAGGTAAGCATTCATTATGTTTTATGTATTGTGAAGGTTGTATGATTGTTGTAGTATGTTAAATTGGATGAATATCATGAAAAATGTTATGTTGGATATGAGTGTGTGTGTAAGGGGTGTGTGCAAGTGGGTGTGTGTTGTGTTGTGTTGAAACTATGAATGAAAGCTTAGTTAGCATTGTTATGATCATTGTAGGGTGAAGAATGAATAAAAAATCATCTTTGTATGTTGGTGGGAGGTTATGGCCGAATGTAGGCCATTATTGTAGTGAGAATTGAATTAACGTCGCTTAATGTTTTAGTCGTCGTCGTTGTGAATTCTATGTTGGAAATGAATGTCTAATGACTTAAATGGATGTTGTAGTTGTTGTGGACTGATTTGGAGATTATTGTACATTTAATGTATTTTGTATATTGATGAAAATAGCATTGTTAGAATGTGAATTGTGGATACAAATCATGATTTGAAAATGAAGAAAAAGTTATAGGGGTGTCTCGGGTTGAGGGGCTGAATTCGGCCAAGTTGGAGAAAAAATTGGATTGTTGGAAATGTTGTATGAATTTCTTAGGATGTCTTTAAACATTGTTGGTATGGGTTCGGGTTAGTATGTGAATGTATAAGCGTCGATCCTGGCTTGAAGGTAAGCCGTTGAATCGAATTCATGAATGTTGTCGAATGATGGAAAAGAAAGCTATTATTGTTGTATTGCTTTCCGGATTGGTTGTTGAGGTTGCTAGGTTGGTTATTGTTGTTGTTGTTGATTGTTTTGGCCGAGTTAAATTCTCGGGGTGTCCTATTTAGGGGGGGAAATGCTGCCCAAATTTCTGTAGAATTAAGGGCAAATTTGGAATATAAGGCCAAAAAGTCTTTAGCTAATGTTTGGCATTTTATGGCTTGTTTATAGATCGTGGGCAGCCCGAATCATAGGTTGGATTTAGCTTGAGTTTGGATCATATTGGAGAGCGTTTGAGGTATGTAAAGTAACCTTTCCTTTTGGCGTGCCTTAGTTAAAATAGGCTATGATACGAGCCTCTAGGAAACTCTATTCTCGCAATCCGAGCTTGTCTATATTCGCATGTGTTTCCTTGGTATTCTTGTGCTAATATGCCATAACATCGATCCTTATATCCTTGGAATTCATAATTTGTAAAGATTTCATGAAAGCTGATTTTTGGTTTTAAAGCTTATTCTTTAGCGATTCCAAAAGTTCAAACGCCCATAACTTTGAAGAAAGAAAGCTCGGATTGCTTTTGAAATTTTCGTAGGAGTTTGTATGATGTAGGATGAGTATGTTTTCCATAGGCGGTCCCACCTCGGGTCTACACCCGTCCGTGGGTCTCGCGATGCTGCCCTTTTATGTAATTTAGACAATTTTGAAAGAAAATGTTGTAATGATTATTCCGATTTCAAATATGACTATTTTACTTACCTTTTAGTATATTTGCGAGATTTCGAAAGAGAACTTTTGACCATCGCTCCGATTACTATAAAATAGTTATTTTAACTACTTTATTGAGTTTGATAATACGATTTGACGCATAAGGACGATTTCGAGAGGTTGTAACTTTTGTGTACTAATTCGATAAATACGAAACTTGTTTTCGCACTTTCCGATGTTAGTAAATATATTTGGTCATCGGATTTTGGAAGGTAACTTAATTATTTATTTCCTCATATGCATGTGATTTTGATACGGGAATATGATTTCTGAAGTTTGGTTTGATATGCTTTCGAGTGACATTCGGAGAAAATTTGATTTGACTATTTCCTTGGGTTGGAAACAATGGTACGCTTTGGTTATTCTATTGGGTTTGTAATAATGATTTGTATGCCGTTATGTGATATTTCCGCCGGGTATTTGGTATGTATGTTATGTTATGTTATGTGCTATAGCCGCCGGGTATTTGGTCATGTATGTTCGTGATATTGCCGTGGGTATTTGGCATGGTATGTTATCCGCGATATTGCCGCCGGGTATTTGGCCGCGGTATGTTATGTGATGT
This sequence comes from Lycium ferocissimum, assembly GCF_029784015.1. Lineage (NCBI taxonomy): Eukaryota > Viridiplantae > Streptophyta > Magnoliopsida > Solanales > Solanaceae > Lycium > Lycium ferocissimum. The sequence goes on from NW_026719595.1 coordinate 20,723, forward strand.
GATAGTGCCGCCGGATTTTGACGCGGTATGTGGTGTGACACCGAGTCCTATGCATAATTCGTTTTCTTGAGAAAATGTTATTAATAAGTAAACGTTTTGGTATTTTTGGATATGTACTTACTTTCGTACTTCCGCTTCGATTATGACTCAAATTTGATATATTGTATATTTCTACTTTGCATACTCAGTACATATTCCGTACCGAGCCCCCTTTCGTCGAAATTTCGTTTCATGCCCGCGGTACGGATTTTGGTAATCCGCCGGTCTAGGATTTTCATCGGCGGTCTTGGAGTGCTCTTATTCCTGGAGCCTACCTTTTGGTACATACTCGTCCGTGGTGTATATATTTGTTTGCTCAAGGGTACGGGCGGGGCCCGTCCCGTCATATGATTCTGTCATGTCATTTAGAGGTCCGTGGACATGTTAGTGGGTTGTGCCTATACGTACGATTGTGTTTGTATCTCTGTGTTTGGGCGATTTCGTTCGCACGTGGCAAATTTTGTCGGCCCACATATGTATATATGTTGTTTTGATGGCCCCGTGTGGCCTTTGTTGGTATTTTTTGTGCGCAGGGTTATTTTTGGATAGTCCGTAACACAAAAACTATCGCCGAAATTTTTACGGAAGTTATATAAATTTGGAACACGACCTTTGTTGGCTTACGTTATATGCTTGGATGCGTTTGATATACCTTGTGATAGCGTCTGATAGGTGTGTTTGGGTGCCCAGATCGGGCACTAGTCACGGCCTACGGGGTTGGGTCGTGACGTCCTAGTGCCCGAGCTGGACACTTGTATACACCTGCTAACTATAATCGAACTGAAACTGAACATAATATAGAAACTTATAAGAGCAAAACGTCGTCTCAGGACTGTCATAGATATATCAAGGCAACCTGTCTCCTGAGGAGTTACGATCAATCAAAAGATACATAGTACACAAGCCGACAAGGCTGTCATAACACGTGGGAACGTCCCAAAATACTTATATGTATACACAAGCCGACAAGGCTGCCACTACGAATGGGAGCGTTCCAAATATAAGTCATGCTAACACAGCTGAACAACATCTATATACAACCCACACATATGTCTACAAAGTACCGCAGTATCAACAAGAACATACGAGGGACAGGGCCCGCCGTACCCCCGAATATATA